>NC_053414.1:31555004-31855004 GCF_016859285.1 Xiphias gladius | reverse complement strand
GACAGAACATAATACCCCCCCTCCCCAAATGTTTATCATTATATAATAAGCGTGTTCCACTCTCAGTCGGGGTTTCAACAGCCCCTGCAGAACTGGCTTAGGTTCCACGCTGCCAGTGTTCTGGATCCGGTTCCTGTGCGTCAGCCACATGGCCAGCTTAGCAGAACCAGATAAATAGTTCAACAATGTATGTGCCGTCTTCTTTTTAGCACAGTACCTGGGGCCAAAAATGAACAAATAAAAAGAAAGTTTCTCCCCGATACCCTGAAACCACCTTTTTAAAAGCTCAAACAGTGTCACCAGCCGAGGACACTGAACAAACAAATGTTCCAGGGTCTGCACTTGAGAACAGAAGAAACACTCCTCCCCTAACTCAGGATCCAGGTGTGCTCTGTATCTGTTCGTAGCTATCGCCCCATGTACAACCCTCCAGTGGAGGTCTGCTTTCCTCTTTTCAATGGGCAGCTTGTACAGGGCACGCCAGCTGCCTTTGAGGGAAACGCCTGGACCAAAAAACTCAGTCCACCTAGACTCCTTCACCCCTGCCAAAGAGCGCAGGTTCAGAACCTTCAAGCAGATTTGATAGGCTGCTTTTTTTCCCTACAGCCTGGAACTGGTCCAGGTGTGGGGTTGTAAACGTCAGCAGCTGTCCTCCTTCCTGCCACTCCCCCACAGCTGGGGTGATGGACAGAGAGGGGAAGCTGTATTCGGAGCCTTCGCTCCACTGTTTGGACAAGTTTCTGTTTTCTGCGAATGCTCTCAGGGTTTGTGGCAGGGCAGACCTCCTTCACCACGCTGTAAATCAGCCTGGTAGAGGTGATGTTGCTCCTCCTTCCCAGGTCGTCCACAGATGTTGCCGTCATCTTCATCAGATGTCCTAGTTTGGTTCAGCCAGCCTCCCTGAAACCGGCTCGCAGGCTGGCAGACTGCAGCGCTTGGGTCTGTATAAGGTTGTTGAAAAACAAAGGTTTTTTCATTTGTATAAACGTATGATCGTAAAAATCTGCCACGCCTGCAGGACAGAGCTGTAAAAAGGCGTCCACGGTTTCCGGTTGAAGGAAGAAAAGCTGTTTGTCAAAGCCCAGTCGCCCGGCTCTCCTCAGCAGCAGACGAGCTGTGTTGAACCAGCTTGGGCCACAGTGGTATAGCAGCCTTTGCGCAGTCTGAAGTCTAAATGACGCCATTTTGGAATGGATGTTGATCAGTCCCTGCCCCCCTTCAGCCATAGGCAGATGTAGGGCTGCTGCTCTGACCCAGTGGTAACCAGACTAGAACAAGTCCAGGACGGCTTTCCGAATTTCCTCTATCAGGCCCCTTGGTGGCGTCAGAGCAATAACTTTGTGCCAAAGAGTCAAGGAGACCAAATTTTTGGCGACCAGAGCTCTTCCCCTATATGACAACTGGGGTAACAGCCATTTCCCTTTAAACAACCGAGCGCATACTTTCTCCCTAGCTCCCTCCCAGTTCTTTCTCTGAAAGCCCTCGGTGCCCAAAAATACTCCCAGCACCTTCAGCCCCTCATTCCCCCACTGGAGTCCTCCAGGCAGACTGGGCACTGCCTGATCCCGCCAATGTCCCACCAACAGGGCTTTGCTTTTTGTCCGGTTCACCCGTGCAGATGAGGCCTTTTCATAAAGAGTTGGTGTCCTGCAGATGCTGAACATCCTCCTGACTGGAGTCAAAGATGTAAATATCATCTGCATAAGCAGAAAAAGTAGGAGGATGATCGAGGTCCGGCAGTGAGAGACAGTCAGTATAGCTGACCTAAGATAGGACAACCCTGTCTTATCCCTCGCTGTACAGGGACTCGCTGGCTCAGCCCTGACCCCATCTTCACCATACATTGTACACCTTTATACAGTAAACCAACCCAAGCCAGAAAACCATATAATAATATTAATATTGAAAAACTTCAATAACATCCCGTATGAGAAAATTTTTGTCCATGATTGTCCTATCAAGTACACAATAAGTCTGATCTATATTTCCAATTATTTCCAATTTGATAAGGCTCTGGAAAGCACCTTATAGTCTGTACAGAGGAGGGCAACTTGCCTCCAGTTCTTAAGTTGGGCCAGGTCTCCTTTCTTGGGTAGCTGGGAGAGCACCGCCCGCTGACTGGAGACTGGGAGAGATCTTGTTCTAAAGCACTCTAACAGAACACCATGTAAGTCGGGTCCAATGATATTCCACAAATGCTTATAGATGTCACTGGAGCGACCATCGATCCCCGGTGCCCGTCCCGATGCCATCTGGTTGACGGCAACCGTAAACTCCTCCAGAGTCAGCTCCTGATCCAGACCAGCTTTCTCGTCTGGGCTATGTTAAGGAAGCCCTTCTAGAAGTTCTTCATGACACATTGCATGTTGCAATGGCCTGCAACAAAGAGGTCGGTGTAGAAATCTATTGCATGGTTCCTCATCTCGTCCGGACTAGTGATCACTCTGCCTCCTAGCAGCCATCTGCTTTCATTGCACTACCGATTTCTCTAAGGTGAAAAAGAAGGAGCTTGGAGCATCCGTGTCTTTAAGCTGGAGGAAGCGAGACCTGACGGGGACTCCCTTCAGTCTCTCAAGCCCTCCAACCTCTTTTCCTACAACAGATGGCCCTTAGAGGAATCTGAATCGCCATGCAACCCCTCTTCAATTTCCCTAATGTTGGCTTCAAGTTCTTGCACTGCGAACTTGATTTTAGCAGTGGAATTGCAAGAGTACTGTTTGCAAAAACCTCGGAAAGTCGTGTCCTGTAGGAGTTTGTTATTAAAACTTCAGTAGGATTTAACCCTTTAACTCGGTGAAATAAATAAATCCATGCTGACTAAGTCATGGTCAGTGAACCCAACTGGACTAATTGTGCTCTCAACCAGTCTGGAGCCGAGACTTTGGGAGATATAGATCCTGTCCAGTCGGGCTGCACTGACCGTGTTGTCTCTGACCCTCACCCATGAGTATTGTCTGGACTGTGGATGTTTGTCCCTCCATGTGTCGAGCAGATCTAGTTGTGTTGTGATGATGTTTAGGTTCTGGGATGACTGTGGGTGGGGTTCTTCGCTTGTTCTTTCCACAGTTAAGTCGACAGTACAGTTGAAGTCCCCACCAATGATGAGTCGATCCTGATGATGATTCTTTAGCTCATTCTGTAGCTTGTTAAATAAAACTACTCTTTCGGCTCCTTGATTTGGGGCATATATGTTGACAAAAAAGAACACAGATTTCTCTGTTTCAGCTCTCACCATAGCAACCGTCACTACTTCAGTAGAAGACATAACCGTTGTATTTGTGTTTGGTTTAAACAAAACAGCTACTCCTGCACTAAAGTTGGTGCAATGGCTAAGGCCATATGAACCCTCCCACCATAAACCCCAATCTACCTCGTCTGTCTGAGTTGTGTGTGTCTCTTGTAAAAACAACACATCAATATTTTTTTGAGCAGAGACTCTCTCACCATTGATGTTCAGAGACCCTATTCTGAGGCTCTGTATAGAGACGTCAGAGAAGAGCATCAGACATGAGACAAGCAGGGAACAGTAGAGAGGAAAAAACACCTTGTGGTACATGATCATGTCAGCAACCTTCTAGTCCTTTTAGCAGTTTTACTTTTTGCTTCTTTCCTTAAAGATGTGATGTGTTTTTTGAGACGGAAGCGTTTCTTTTCATCCAAAATGTCGAAAACGAACATTAGTATGCCAACAGATCTGATGAATTTGTCAGTGTCTCTGAAATAATCATTCACTTTAACAGATTTTCCAAATGTTTAATCCAGGATCTTATTCATTTATATGCTCTAGAGAGTAGAGGTTCGTGTTCCTGTTAGGAGTGTCACCAATAGATACAGTGTCTGACTCAGAGTCATACTCCTTTTCTCCTCCTGCACCTGATACCTGGCTACTGAACACACTTTGACCTTCAGTATCATCTTTGACTGTAAGACTAGTGGAAGCTGCTTCTTCAGCTATATCTACTGACTGTTTTTGTACCTCAGCTCCTGCAGACTGAGAGCTGCTCAGGTTCTCTGCAGTCTCAGAAGCCTGTAGCTGGCATTACTATCGGAGTGTGAATCTGTGGCACCGGCTGCTGCGTATGTAGCACCGTGGTCCACCCCCTCAGTCCTGGCTGCGGGCCCATGCCTCAGCCCTGATGGAGCTGCCCGCCGGTGCCTCAGCCCAGGCGGACTCATCCACCGATGCTTCCACCTGTTGTTGTCTATGTGACCAACGTCTCCACACTCGAAACATCTGAGCTGCCCTGAGCTGGCATAGACCAAGTAGTGGCCATCACCGTGCTTAACCCTGAAAGACACCTCCAGCGTCTGGGTTGGCGAGTCCAGGAACATGAACACCTGCTGCCCCAGAGACCAGACGAACCCCAGCCCAGGACCCCCACATCCCAGACCCACCGCCCCAAACCTGCCGGCGAATCCACCGAACCTAGCAGAGCCTGCCCCCCAGCGATTTACCAGGAACACACGGCGGAACACCAGACATGACGATCCATGCGGAGGGCACTGACAGCGGGGAGACCCGCACGAAAATCCCTCCGACAAACACACCGCTCCCGGCCAGACGATGAACCCGAGGCTCGTCCCCCAGGAACACAACCACTGCTCGGCTCACCCACAGCCGACCATGCCCCTCCCATTCACTGGCAGCCAGCAGAACCTCCTCCACGGCCACAACGCCACCTGGCGGGACCACCCGCCGGACAGACGGAGGCGGCGCCTCGGAGGATGCCACCATCCCCAAAGACCCCCCGACAAAACAACAGATCGACTGGCAAACAAACCAACAAACCAACCAAGAAAAACAAAGCTCACCTGATCATACACAGAAGAAAAGACGAAGAGACAATCCAGAAACAGACAGAAAACAACTCACAACTCCCGCCACTCACACGTCCACCCCCACCCACACCCACGACAGGAAACTGGAAACAGAGAGAGAGAGAGAAAGAGAAAGAGAGAGAGAAAGAGCGGTATGAGTATCTTTGAATGCATGAACTTGTTTATCTGCTTTGTTACACTGTGTGAGTTCATATATACATAATGGTTGGATGTTACAATGTATTGTAATCACTTTGGCACATATAAAATGGTCATTTAAAATCCCAATAAAGCTCCATTTGAATTTGAGTAGTGCCATTTTTCTCAACATGGCATGGTTATGTTGTATCTATGCCAGCTTCTTTGAGGAGAGTAACAGCGTTCATTTGTCTCTTATGAAAGGCCTTGGAGTGGGCCTACCTTCTGTAGGAGAAATGAAGCAGCAGGGTGTCATTTCCATTGTGTTCAAATTGTGCTGTATGCTCCTCCCTCATCATGGACAGCATGCAGTGCATTCAGAGAGTACTCAGATAAATTCACTTTTTTTCCTAAGCCTCACGCTAAAATCGTTGTAATTCATTTTTTCCCCTCATCAATCGACATTCAACACCTCATAATAACAAAGCCAAAAAAGAATTTTAGAAATTTTTTTTTGTGCAAATTTATTGAAAAGGAGAAACTGAAATATCACATTGAGATAAGTATTCAGACCCTTTGCAATGACACTTGAAATTTAGTTCAGTTGCCTCCCATTTCTCTTGATCATCTTTGAGACTTTTCTACACTTTGATTAGAGTCAACCTGTGGTAAATTCAATTGATTGGACATGATTTGGAAAGGCACACACCTGTCTATATAAGTTCTCACAGCTGACTATTTATATCAGAGCAAAGACCAAGCCATGAAGTCGAAGGAACTGCCTGCAAAGCTCAGACAGAGGATTTTGTCGAAGCACAGATCTGAGGAAGGCTACAAAAAAATTTCTGCTGCATTGAAGGTTCCCAAGAGCACAGTGGCATCCATAATTAAACACATTAAAGCCCACTTGGAGTTTGCCATCCCAATAGTGAAGTGTGGGGGCGGCAGCATCATGCTGTGGGTTGTTTTTCAGCAGGAGAGACAGGGACACTGGTCAGGGTTGAGGGGAAGCTGAACAGAGCAAAGTACTGAGATATACTTAATGAAAACTTGGTCCACAGAGCTCAGGACCTCAGACCGAGCCAAAGGTTCAGCTTCCAACTGGACAATGACCCTAAGCACACAGCCAAGACAATGCCAAGTGATTAACTATGTGAATGTCCTTGAGTGGCCCAGCCAGAACCTTTACTTGCACTTAACTGAACATCTCTGGAGAGACATGAAAATGGCTGTCAACCAACAGTCCCCATACAACCTGACAGAACTTGAGAGGATCTGCAGAGAAGAATGGCAGAAAATCTTTAAAGCCAAGTCTGCATAGCTTGCCCAGTACCCAAGAAGACTTGAGGGTGTAATCGCTGCCAAAGGTGCTTCAACTAAGTACTGAGTAAAGGGTCTGAATACTTATGTCAATGTGATATATCAGTTTTTCCTCTTTAATAAATTTGCAAAAATTTCTAAAATTCCATTTTCACTTTGTCATTACAGGGTATTGAGTTTAGATTGATGAGGGGAAAATAAATTTAAATGATTTTAGTATATGGCTGCAACATAACATATTGTGAAAAAAGTTAAGAGGTCTGAATATTTTCTGAATGCACTGTATTGTAGTTGTGTGGAAGTTGAAGGAACTGCTACAAGAAAAAGTAAAAGAAAGAAAATATAATAATACATATGAATGCACTGAGAGAGAAAGAGAGAGATCAGATAGAAACAAAAAGGGCCATCAAGTCTAACTTGAACTTACAGTCACTATCAGTGTCAGAAGCAGTAGATGAAGATGGTTCCAATGGCTGGAAGAATTTCGACAATACTCCTAAGGCCAAAAATAGAAAACAAATTATATGGCAAGAATGCGTTTTTTGTACATAGTTTGAGAACATACTAGTGTAATTGACCAATACTGGGTTCCACAACAAGATAATTGGATGGCAAAAATGTGTGTTCTAAAATGACACAATGCTTCCTAAGTTAATTCACTTACTGGCTTTCACATCACTCAGATGCCGTTAAAACCAAAATTAACTTGTGACTTGCTTTTTCATAGCCTGTATTTGTATGTCATTTTGGAAATTACTATTAACATACTCAACTGATTAGAAAATAAATGTTTTAAGAGATGTTGCCACAAGCTTTGAACATCAGAACAGTAAAGCTTAATGAGATGAAGTGGTACGTTACCTACCTAGCTAAAGTTAGCACATTTGCTTGCACAGCAGTGGTGGAAAGTAACTACGTACATTTACTCAAGAACTGTACTTAGATACGCTTTTGAGGTACTTGTACTTTACTTGAGTATTTCCATTCTATGCTACTTTATACTTGCACTCCACTACATTTCAGAGGGAATTATTGTATTTTCTAGTCCACTACATTTATTTGACAGCTTTAGTTACTTGTTACTTTTAAGATGAAGATTTTTAAAAAATGTATAGTATAACAAGCTTTTAAAATACAACAGATTGTTGAAATATTAAACCATTGGGTTCCAATCTTTTTGACTTATGACATCTTACAAAAAGCAGTGTGTAGTCGGGGTCACATTTCAGATGTCTATGAGTTGTAAAAAGCTCCATCAAGTAGGGTTTTTTTCCCTCTAAACTTCTCACATGGTTTAATATCAGTAAACATTCAAATGATTCAATTTCGCACCAAAAATCAAAGATTAAAGAAAAACTCCAGAAACTGAAATCAGAATTGTGTATCATAACTTTGTTTTTTCTTGGTTCCTCTCCCATTAATCATCTCACGACACCGATTTATCTGGTGGCCCTGTATATAAAACTCTGTATAAAGTAGTTCAAACTAGCTCCACCTCCAGCAACAACAACAGTAACATGATGCTTACACACTGATACTACAGCATTAATTATCTAATGATGTCATATATATAATAATATATCAGACAGAAAGACCCAACCAGTACTTTTACGTTAATACTCTAACTACATTTTGCTGCTAATACTTATGTACTTTTAGTTAAGTAGGATTTTTCATGCAGGACTTTTACTTGTAGATGAGTATTCGTACATTGTAGCATTGGTAATTATTTACTTAAATAAAAGATCTGAATACTTCTTCCACCACTGCTGCGGAGACAGTATAAAGTAAAATCAATCTGATCAAGGTGTGTTTATCATAATTATATCCACTTACCACTGTCCTGGCGTTGTTTTTCCTCCTCTTCTTATTTTTTATTTCGTTTCTGGTGACCAGAAAGGTATGCATATTTCATTGTGCTGATGGTTGTAGCTGTCATATGATAGCTAGAAGGGGCACCACTTAGGGAGGTTTGGGGGCAATGGTAGTCCACTGTATAGTGGTAACTGACTATCCTAGCTGTCATACTCTTGGAGAAGGGGCCCCACTTAGGGGGTTTGGGGAAGCGGGTGGTGCATTGTATAGTGCCTTCATGGAAGGTTTAAAGGGGTTAATAGTTGTCATTGCAAAATGTGTCAATATGAGTGGCCAACGAGGGCTGCTTTCTCCCAAATTTTTTGGAGGCCCCAAACATATGCCTGGTTTGCCTCTCCTGATGGTGCACTGCGGACACATAAAGACGCAAGTCTTTTAGGGATCTGAAGACTGCAGGCCACAGCCATTAATAGCCATTATTACAATGACATGGCATTAGTTCCACTACACTTGAATACTACACTTTTTAAAGGTGTTACAATAGTAGCTTGGACTAAACAACCTTCAAACCATTTCAATGGCTTGTTTAAGCTAAAAGTTTTTGAGCTGGTAAAACATTTATGAGTTGGTTTAATACTTTAGGCTCACTTAACTTCACCTTTTATCAGCAAAAAGCTTCTATAAAATCACAGGATTAATCACACTTGACTTTACTTGACATTATGAACTAAAGCAGCAATTATAATATCCTGCACCAGACAGGTTTGTGCAGTGACTGTAGCATGGCCAGTTAGGCAATGGTTGCAAGACCTATCAGACTGTATTAATAGGACATATAAAGTGCACTAGATATCTGCACAGGAATGAAACTGAGGACAACCTGACTGAGCCCTACACAAATTTGAGATCCAAACCTGATTGGGCAAAATTTAAAGACTAACCTGTTTGGTTTGAGTAAAAGAAACTCTGGTGCATTTGCCCATTTACTGCAGTTTGTGTGGGTTTTTATGAAAGCTGTTAATTGAATGTATTGTTTGTGGAATTTAGGACTATAGTCTCCCTGTCGATGTGTCTATTCGGTTAATATGCTCTTGTCCAACCAAATTTTCATTGGTCGGGCAAGAGCTCATGTTACTTTCATAAGGAGAAAAGCGCTACATCAATAGCCATCCAGGATTAATCCACTGTTTACTGCAGTGGGAGGCACAGACTACCTGTGATAACTTATTTAACGTCTACTGAACTTTTACTGAATTTTTACTGTGACTCAGCTCCAAACTAACTAATTCCAAAACAAAGAAGTCGTTGGTGTTACTACATTTTGATAGAACGAATACCCAAAAAGTTGAGCGTAAACTTTGCAAACAGCAGTTTGCATTTCACAGCTCAACAATCAACATGTAAAAACAGTAGGCTAACTTGTCTGTGTTAGGATGCTCCTTCAGCTTTCGTGTTTAACGCTTGAGGGTTTGCGTGTATATTCCTAAACAGTTCTTGTACAGGGGTCACCAGCTGATATAGTTCTATTTTAGGAAATCATCAAAATATGGGCCAGTGCACACTGGTCGGCTCTGAGTCTGTTGTTATCATTTCAGTATAAAATAATTAGGTTGAAATGATTTAATATGCTGCAACTACTAGCTTTTTATGTTTATTCATAATTCATTTAGGCTAATAAGGCTATAGGTAGAGTACAGTCAGTGCACTGTAGCCAATTTAGTTAATGTGCAGATTTTGTTTTCCCGCAACCAATTGATTGGTTGAAGACTAGATACAATTTAAGTTGACCAAGATTTTCTTTGGTTTACTACAGCCCTAATGGCTGTGATTGTGATTGCATAATTTCAAAAGCTAAACTACTATTAAATCCATCTGCTGACTGTAAACACTTCCGGAGGGTATCTTGTAATAAGCGATCTGTGTACATGTCGGCACTAACATGCAGATTTTTGCTGATCAATCATTCAAAAGCCTTTAAAACTGCATTGTGTTGGACATATCCTATTGCATGTACTTTCAGGCAAGGCATTTCATAAAGGCAAGTCAATTAAAAACTGTGTGACATAAAGATCCCTCAGTAACCACTCCCCCCTTATGAACAATGAATTATATAATAATGCTGATAATGACTTGTTTCTTTATGAGCTCTCTCTGCCACCAGCGAACATAAATATACACAAGAAGCATTAAAGTGGTGCGTGACTTGCTGTCAGTCAGCTGAATTTGATTTCACCAAATTCTTCAGTCAATGAGTTACCTGTCTGTGTCAGTGTGAACACAGACCAGAGCAGGACTAAAAAGGCAACAAGAAGATTTTGCCTTGGTCCAGATCAAATGAACTACACTACAGATGTACAGGCACCATAAATTATCCCTCATGATTATGACGAATATACAATATGAGATAATATACATGAAACAATTAACTAAAAACTTTCTTTCACTAAAACGTTTATCTAAATATATAACTATACTCTAGTTTAATTCCTTAAAACTGCTAGATGCTATACTGTATTTTGAGCCATACAAGTAATTATTTGAATTTGGTTATACATTTTTTACAATACAGAGAGCCAATAACACAAAACAAAAACAACAGTATAAAAGCCATGTTAATCACCTACTCATTACACACCCCCAAAAAAATTAATTGCTTAATTGCTAATTGCTATTCTTTTATCCATACTGCTAGCTATCCGGCAAATGTAATGTTTGTCCTGACAGTGGTTATTAATCAAGATATTTTACTCTGGACCAAAATGTTGGACTGACAGGCCAACAGTATCAGACTGTCTTACTTACCACCATGCCAAAAGCAATGCTAAACTTTACATTTACACTCAGAGATCCATGTAACTGAATGTAAGGTAATAATCAACTTGGCAGACAGAGATTTGCTAGCTGCATTATTTGTCCAGTGTTTCGATTCAACTCACAATTCACCTAATTCTTCTTTGACAAGTGTATGGGTAGTACATGTGGATGTTATCCCAGTTCCTGTCCTTCAGTAAAATTAGATAGATGCCATTGTACTATTTATAATAAACAAGCAATTTAATGTCCACACAATCCGTCTGACAGGAACAATATGACTGCAAGCAAGGCCATCACACACACACACACACACTGACTGGTCTTTGTATTAGAGGTTAGTCAAACAGCCAGGGTGAAGCAGTCCATTGTATTTTACTGCCTCAGTAACTCTGTTTACAGTCACTGCAGAGATAATACACACAACACTCAATTTTCTACTAGAAACATTTTATTTATTTATGTGTTTCTATTTGTGCTTCTGAACAGATTCTTTTTTTTATGTTTACATCCCGTCTGGGTTTCCCCCATCTGTGTGTGTGTGTGTGTGTGTGTGTGTGTGTGTGTGTGTGTGTGTGTGTGTGTGTGTGTGTGTGTGTGTGCATGTGTGTGAGTGTGTTTGTCTTTCTGTATGTGTCCTGTCACAGTTTCCCCTGATTCTATGTGTTTCTGCATGTGTGTTTGGGTGGTGTTTTCCACTATCCCTTCATGTGAGAAAAAGCCTCTGCCATCAAATCGGCTCAAAAAAGCCAAAACAAACAAATCAGAATACAGCAGTTCTAAATAAGACTGCTGTCACCTGACAGGGGAACTACAGCTTCCTGCTTTAGAGAATGAACAATACATTACAAAGCTGACTGAAGATTCAATTGACTGATGTGAGATCAGCACTTTACCACTGTAGTGATCGCATTCACCATTTTGACTTTTCGTTTGAAGGTTTTAAGGCTTGAAATTGTTTTGGAATCTCAACACTGCTGAAACTGCCACACTAATCAATACATTTTAATATGATTGGCAGCATATTAAAGCACCCTATTGGTGGTTTTACATGTTTAAGCTTATTAACTTCAAACTGTGCAGGTGCTAAATCATTTCAGTTTTTAAAAGCATGGTGTAAGTTCTTAGATTGATGTCCAAACTTTGAGACAGTCATTCACAGCTTAGAACTAGAGCTGTACTGAGCCAGTTGCTATGGGGGCTGATCTGGGAGTATTTTATTTGATCAGTATTGGCTAATATTTCCTTCTTTCTTTTCTGTACTTCATTCTACTGTGTTTTGTCCACAGCAGCCTGCTACTGTTGTAGCTCTTCTCTGCTTTACAAGAGTCAGAATCTACAGTGCAGGATTGCCCTGCATATCCAAGTGATTATTATGAAATTATTTGGGCACAGCAGTTCAAGTGACTGTGAGTTCTGGCGCTGAGGTTGGCTAAATATACAGAGCCCCTAAGGTCTGACATTAACGAATCTGTTATCACTCCTCTCTTTTTACTTATTAGCAAAGCCAAGTGTAAAAAAACATTCAGGATGCAGTTTCTAATTTTTAGCCTGCACTGTCTGCAGGCTAAACCGCACTGACTGTCGCTTTCACTGGTTAAAATGACAAATGTTACCAGCGACAGATCATATCAGCTATTGGTAATTAACAAGTAATTTGATGATAGGACATTTAGCTTGGCTGTGATGCCCCCTCCCGCTCTGTTTGGGGCTTCTTGTGTGTGTGTTTTTCCTGTTCCCGCAGGATGCAGTCAGAGTGGCAGAGGTGTGTCCAGAAGGATGAGCTACACCTGTAACAACTCCTCCTGATTGCTAGTTTTATATAAGAGGGCCTAGTTTTGCCCTAGTTTGTAATGGCAGTCAATTTTGGACTTTCGGGGTGAGTGACGCTTCAGAATTTTTTTTTTTTTTTTACTGATAGGTTTTAGATAGTTCCGTTTAGGGAATCCATTGTTTCACCTATAGTGTGGTGGTGAACATGGGTAGAGCATTCTGCTCAGGAACACCTAAGGGGTTTCTGGGGGGGGTCGCTGGTTTAACCACTTGCCTTCCCTCCCCACTGATTTAGAGTGTATAAGTACCCCCCACAATTAGCCACTCAAAGACTAGGGTTGAGTTATATAGCACTTGAGGTAGTTTGGGGGATTGAACTCAATTTGAACTGAATGACTATGAAAATAGTCTCCATTGTGGAGGATTTTATTCATACTCCTTCAGTGGAGTTATTGGATCAGTGTACGTAGAACCAATTATTAAAGATTGCTTAGCACTTTGATATTGGGGTGACTGATCAATATTTGAAAGATGAGATTTTATCTGAAGATGTGGGTAAACATGTGATTCCACCTGCAGTTACCCATGAGGCTTTAATATTTGAACAGCAGAAGGAGCTGTTAATCATTAAATTGAAACATGGAAAAATTATACAATATAAACAACTTGAATTGGAAGAGTCAGAAAAAAAATGAGCAGGCAAAATTGGAATTGGAATACTGTAAATTGAAGCTGTTTGATGGGTGAACTAACCTCAAATTGTTTCCCAAGTTCAAAGAAAAAGATCGAGACCTGTTTTTTTTCTTTGTTTGAGGTGGTTTGTTGCTCTGATAAGGAGCGCACCTTACTGTTGCAATGTGTCCTCACAGGTAAGGCACGGGAGGCCTGTGCTTCTTTGACGGTGGTAGAGTAAAAAATATGGCCCTTAAGTCTACGGTGTTGCGGGACTATGAGTTGGTTCCTGAAGCCTATTGGCAACGCTCCAGGAATATGAGAAAGAAGGAACACCAGAATCGTGTTGATTTTGTGCAAGATTTTGTTGTAAAGTTCTAATCGCTGGTGTTCTGCATCAGAGGTTAAAACTTTTCAATAATTGTGATTTAGTAGCACTTCAGCAACTGAAAAACTGCATGCCAGATAATATTGCTACTTGCATGAATGAACGAAAAGTTAAAACGCCCCAAGAAGCAGCAAGTTTTGGTCGATGACTATTTTTCTGACTCATAAACATATATTTGGCGAAACTGGTGTTATTCGGCAGCAGTATAGTTTTTCAGCATGCATGGATAAATCTTTTGTAGAATAAGGGGAGTCCAGTTCTTATGGGCCTGAATACAGTACTTGGAAGAAAAATGATTCCAGTAGGGTTTGTAATTATCACCAACATAAAGGGCACTAGAAAAAAGAATGTACTGCTCTTAAAGAGAGAGTAAAGTTTTCAGGTAATGTGCAAGTAAAAACCTGCTGCTTTGGCTGCCCCTGTTGTTTGTTTTGTACAGCTGGCACTCAAGACAGTGGGTCATTCTGATGCCCTTTGTTCCCTTGCATGTGTTCCTGAAAGCAAAGGGGATTATTCAGCGTTAATTTCAGATGGTCATGTGTCCCTGCCTGGAAAGAAGGAAGTGGCAGTGAAAATCTTTACACTGGTTCACTACATACCTTTTTCTGCGAGTCAATTCTCCGTTTCTCCTAAGATACAAACCCTGGAGATTTTATTTTGATGTGGGGTATGGGTATGACTATGATTTCAGTACCAATGCATAAACTGGAGTTTATGCACAGCTAGTCTGCCGTTTGGTCACCGGAGAGGTGGCAGATGGGGTGCGCCTGCCATTGCCTGTGGAAGGGATCGATATGATTCTGGGGAATTAACTGGCAAGATGTAAAGTTTGGGCCGATGCTCCACCACCTAATATGGTTACCCAGGTTCCGGTATTGCTGCCTTCAAAATCAGAGGTGGCTAAAACAGCAAATTCTGTCTATGAGGCAGAGTTGTTCTCAGCTTTCGCTGTAACTCAAGGTATGGTTCTCAGAAATGATGAGCCTGCTCAGCAGGCCAAAGCTCTGAAAAAGTTGTAGTCATAACTGTGTCTCTCAAGTCTATTTGTCATAATGAGTGAGTTCAGGAACAAAAGTCTGATCCTCAGCTGAAGGCCCTTTTTGAGCTGGTCACTCCTTAGAAGGACATGGAAACTGCAGCTTGGGGGTATTTTGTGAAAAATGATGTTCTGTTGCTCAAGTGGTGTGCTCGGGGAGAGAGTTTGGTGGGAAAACAAAACTGTGCAAATTGCGGTGCCTGCTAAATTTAGGGAAGTGGTGATGAGAGCTTCCCAAGATGATGCAGTGGGTCATATGGGTGTTAAAAAAACAATCACATCTTGTGTCATTTGTTTTGGCCCCGGTGGAAAAAGGATGTATCTACTTTCATAAAAACTTGCCACACTTGCCAGCTGACGGGTAAGCCAAATCAGTCTATAAGTCCGGCTCTACTGTGTCCAATTCCAACTTTGTACCAGCCATTTGGGTATTTAACTTATGGACTGTGTGGGTCTGCTGCCTCCCTCAAAAGCCGGTAGTCAATATTTGTTGAATTGGATGTGCCAGGCTACCCGCTATCAAGCAGCCTAACATTGTGTTCTATTACAGCCTTTAGAGTGCCTTCTGCACAGAGCGTGATCGTGACTGGGAGGGCCTGCCTTGGTTGTCGCTAGCTGCGAGAGATGTAATTAACATGAACATCGGATTTAGTCCAAATGATCTGGTTTTTGGGCACTCGTTGCAAGGAACATTGTTTTGCAAAGTGGTTGTTAACAATCTAAGCCACCATAGATAACAGTATTAGGCTTGATCTTCATATAGAATTTTTCTCTGGTAGAAAAGTGCTGGCAGGGCGCATCAAAAAAGAGCTGCATGTAGGTTTTGTTTCTATGACAATATCTTGACGACATAATACCACTAGACCATCATCGCCCCTCTGTTTATTAAATTCAGAGATCTTCAACTAGAAGCATTCAGAGTGGCAGCATGCAGCCGCATAGTTCTCTCCTCATTGGGAGCAATTGGAAAAAGACGCTGGTACTCAGAAAAAAAAACTACATGGACACACACCCTTATAACAAAGGTTTAAAATTTATCCACAAAAGTCCAATATTAATCATGCTATATTATAATCGAACAAAGACATGTAATCATGGAGTCATATGGACTGACAGGTAAATTCTTAATTAGACAGTTTTGGCGATGTCATCCTTCACCATCAGCGCTATATGGACCCACATAGGGAAATCAAATTCAGGTGATTGATGGCAAGTCTGCACTTTAATGAACCTTTGTAACAAAGAGCTCATGATGAAATAATTGATTATTAGTATTATCAGTCATAACTGCAACTGGACCTCATATGTCAAGAATAATGAAAAGAAAATAAAAGGACAAAAATGAGACACCTTGTACCGTAATAGAACATCCTCCCACTTACATGCTGACAAATATATACAGTATATGTTAACATGCTTAATTAATGATCTTGCACAAATAAACATGTTGCTCATGTAGATTGGAGATTTATCTTGTAACAGGTGGATTTAATATTAGTTTAGTTTTTTCAACTTAAAATATTGAAAAAATATCTAGCATAACAGAATCCTGTGTTTGGTCCACTTTGCTTTGACATCACAAATGAACTGCATCAGAAGTCACTTTAAACTAGATTGAGAGCTGTCTTGGTCCGGTTTTTAGTCCACACCAGGGTTTGATTGCTTTCCCATGAACTTAAACAACCCAAACCAAATGTGCAAACTCATCAGACTTCAATTAAATCAAACAAACAGGTTCGGTACAAAAGATCTACAATAATAATAAGTTGCAGGTGACATACTGGAAAAACAGCAGACAGCAATAGGTTTGACACAAATGTAAACACAAAAGTGTCAGATGAAAAGCCAGACAGCTGTCAGAAAGCCCAGGTGATATTAATGATTCTGAGATTTGAAACCAGAGAACAACATTCCACCACATGATGTCAGCAGCTTACACTCATCCACTCTGTCTGGAAGCTCTACGTCTCAGGTTTGCCTGAGCATTTTATCCACACAGGTTTTATCTCACCATAAGGCTCTGTGAAAAGATCGAGGAGTTATTGTAAATCCCAAAAATCCTATATCTCTGCTAAACAGATAATGTAATACACTCAGTACATTAGTGTTTTTTTTTAGTTTTATTGTCTTAAGTTTTTCTTAAATATCCAGATGCATGTTAAAGTCTAAATGGGCTCAAAGACTAACGAGTCCTGTAGAGACTTATTTATCTCTTCTCATTTGGATAGTCTACACTGCTAAAAACCTCTATCTTAAGGTGATTAGTTTCAGAATTTAAGGTTTAGTTAGGTTAAAATAGGACAAAAATATGCAAATGTATTTTTGCATGAGAAATACAAACAAAAACAAAAATCTTGACTCATAATCCACTTAGTAGCTTTTTCCAAAACTTTCAACTAGATTTCACGGTCTTAATCAGATGATTGAAGTTGCTCACCTATCATGGAGATGGTTCAATTTTCATACTATGACAATTGAAGTATGTATATTTGTTCATGTGACAGGTGGTCATATACAACTGAGAAATTTCTACATGCTGATGAAGTCTATGACATTTGGTTAAAGTCTCTGGGAAACACTTTTTTCAAAATATTCTTTCAAACATTTAAAATGGACTTCATGCTCATATTTTCCTCCCCAGTTCAATTCTTGACACTTTTAAGGAATACAAATCGACAGTGTCAAAAGACAAGAGGAAACAAAGTCAGACTGGTACACTCATATGTAGAAATGTATGCTAATTTCTCAAAGGAAACTGACAGACGCGTCACTTGTTTATAGAAAATATGATAAAACAGATCAAATGACTTGGAGATTCTTGGAAGAATAGTGCAGTGCCAGTAGAGGCTGATTGCTTAGCCTGCGTTAATCCGGCTTGCAGCTTTCTTAAGAGAGTCCTCAAAACAACTTCATACTTTGCACTGCACTTCCTTGGGTTCTGAGCAATATACCTGCCATGGCATTATTATGTACCCTGGCAATGCTACAGTAAACACATCTTTCCTGGAGTTGGCTGATCCACTGCACTCCAATAGTGTCTGGTTGACGGCATAGAAAGTGCCTTTGAAGCTGAGTTCCACCTTTCTTAAAAGCCTGGCATGTGCGCGTTCTAAATTGTCTGAGGGCACTGCCCTCGGAGTGTAGTTCTGCCTTTTTCTTCACATCATGTGACATGGAGAAAAGTGATGTTTGAAGCTTTCTTGAGAACAGCTTATCCGAAAAACCTCACAGTCATCACTGCGCTTCAGTGGGTCCTCAGCAATACACCCGCAAATTTCGGAATCGAACGGACGAGCAATTGTCGAGAAAATCGAGATACGGACAATCAGACGGATGAAATAAGAAAAAAAAGACGACGTTGTCTAACACATCTAGAAATTGTTTCCTGCTGATGACAGTGCCCAAACTTACACTTAAAAAAAGTTTTTAAAATATTATTCATTTTTTTTTACCAAAAACTGAGAATTAACGAAAACAACCAGTGAACAGGATTTTCTGAAGAAGAAACAGATCCAGTGAATAATTTCTAGAGGAGAACTAATGGCTGAGCACAGGCGGTGAGACACACAGACACGGCAGATGTGGAAAAGACCTTTAAGATACTCAAACACAAAGCACATCAAAGAAACATGTCCTTTAAGACATTATATAAACCATCTAGGACACAGTAATAAAATATATTTACTGTTTTCACAGCCATCTATGTTTTTGTGTACTGGTGTTGTTACTCTAACTTTTGCTCCTTTGAGACAGTATTGATATATAAAATAATATAATATAAAATAATATAAAATATAATATAATATAATATAATATCCATAGGAGACATAGAGTAACTGATGAAATACTGTCCATATGATGCCAAGGTCTTGCAATGACTGATAACATGACATGATCAAATTATATTCTTATAATATTCTTATATTCTAACTGTTGAAATGTGAAAGATACAGAATGCCACAAACTCATAACCTTATAATTAAGAAATCAATGTTTTTATGTATAATTGTATCCATGTTCATTTTATCTACTTCTGCATTTGGGGGATATTAATTGGTTTCCTTTTCTCTGTCAATGTTAGATCATTTTTACAACCAAATTTTTAAATGACCCTGAATGGCCCAAAAGAGGGCACTAGAGCTCACAGGTCAAATCAAGATGGCATAATCACTTGAAAAAGGAACTCAGAAAATAATCATCCAACTCTGCAGTTCCCCTATGCTCTATTTCTGATCATTATTTTGGTTTTCAAGCATCTCAACCTTGTTTTCAGCCCATGCAGGCAGCTGTACTTAGTGAAAAAGCTCCAATATACCCACTACACTATTTACAGACTAGCTGGTGAACATAATGGAGCATTTAGCAGCTGAAGGGACCAAACTTTTTTTTCCAGATTTGGTGGAGACTAAAGCAAACTTAAAATGACAGTGAATATCGGATGTTCATTTATTAGGTGCACTGAAATAAGACTACAAATACATGCTAATGTCACTCTGTCTGCTGGATGTATAAACTCATAACTTTTTGCTAACTCATTTAACACACATTTATACAGTAATTACATATTAATGTTGCTTACTCTGCCTCCCACAAGTGGCCAAAAAAAGAATGCAGCTTTAAAAACAGTTTACAACCATTAAAAGGCAGTTGATATTATCTGACACTTGACTTCAGGCATGGACGTCAAAACTCTTTGAATTAGCTGAACTAATCCTCACAATACGACAAACAGACACTGTTGCTTTTTGACTTCCTGAGTCTCTGCATATCCTCATCTGCTGCTCAACACCTTCACTGCTGTAGTTCCCCAACCCATTTTCCCAAATGGTCTCTGGTTCTATATTGATGACCTTACATTGACAAACCTTCTAGGCCACCATTTCACAATCACCTTGTGACACAGAATTTTTTTAAAACTTTATGGTCTGAAAGATATAAATACATCTTGTTATATCCTGAAGGGTCGCACAGATGTTATTGAATTGAACCTGCTGATAGCTTACAGCTATGCTAATTAGTTTCTTTGAATCTGTTCATTTTCATTCCCAAAAACAACCAGTAGTCTTTTAGTGAGCTAGTGAGTAGAAACAGATCTTGTGTTGAGTGACAGAGAGAGAAACATGATGAGCCATAGCCTTGTAGGTACAGATACTGTTTCCTAAGCCTACAGGTTTGATATCCATGAATTTATTTACATATGTTATATGCTGAGAAGTGTGTGTATTTAGTCAGAAACCACAGCTTTTCTCTGCCATACAAACCACTAGATTGGCGGTCTAACCAAGACTCAGAGGTTTGTGTTTTGCTTCTCTTTCGGTATATGTTAAAAAATCATCATGCCTTGGTGTTTATTTAACAGTCAAGTGTTTGATCATGTGTCTACCCTGACACATAAATTCACACACAGGCAGTTTATGCTTCCAATCTGTTACCGCAACATGCTACCTCAAACAAAAACAACAACTACAATTCACTTCTCCATGAAATGTTTACAGCACAAAACAGTTTCAGGCTTTAAATGTCTCACAGCTGTACACAGCTAGTGACTCACAGGAACCAAGCCATTAGTCTGAATTACAGCTGTCAAAAAATATTTTACATTCAATTATATCCAATCGAATTGTAAAAAAAAAAAACAGACATTCAATTGTTAAAAATTAATATTCAAATGTGCAAAAAGGGCTGTCTGCCTCACAAATTTTCATGTGGGCCTGGTCCAATGCATTGAATGCAATGCATGATGGACAGGAGTCACACAACGTCACTTTCATTGATAGAAAATCAAATGGAGGTCAAGTTGAAATGAGCGAATAATTCAACAACAGCCAGATGATAATGATGGCAGAGAGTTCACAACCCAGCTTGGCCGCAGAGAGAGTGATTTGCACTCCAAGCAATCTAAAAAGCCCTGTTTGTAAATACTTCCGATTTTGTTCAGTAGATGCAAAAATTGAGGAACCTCTAGAGATAAAGTTGTATTCAAGCTATGCCAGTTACAGCCAGCCTACCATTCCAGCACTAGCAACCAGAGGACACGTCTTGAAAATATGCACCAAAGTAGTTATGTCTCTCATGGTATTGGTTTACCCTCTTACGGACATAATGCACAAAAACAGATATTTGAATGGTTCAAACCTCTGTATTTTTCTTAAAAGGAATAATGGAATGTCAACCGAAGGTCATTTTTGGTCAAATAAAAACAAAAGCTGCTGTGGATATGCATAGTCCCCACTGGATGAAACATGATGTTTTAGATGATCACTGATCTAACCTTTCCTATAGCACCACCATAAGGCCAAACTTTTATCTTCAATCCTTTTATCCATTGAGCATATTGTCATTAAATTTGCTCAAAGTAAAAAACTTTCAATGATATCATAGCCTTTCCTCTGCACTAAGACTTGACCATGTACTGACAATGTTTGCCTGAAAAACAGAATTGGCATTTAATTTCATTCCATTCACTGAGGCTGACATTTGTGTTCTTTTCAAATTTCTGTTAAGGAAAGAGTGATTATGTTGTTATGTTTGACACTAATTAGTCCCTAACCTAACCAAAATTCCCTAACCTAACCATTTCCATGTCCATTTAATTCAAAGCAGAAGCTGTAGGAGAGGTTGTTAAGAGCAGTTAATATTTTTCTTGTAAAACTGAAAAAATGTATAATTTAAATAATCAAAGTTGTTATTTCTGGAAGTTGACTTGAAACAACCTGTAGCTGCATCAGTATCCATGCTTTTTGCCATTTAGTGGCAATTTTTTACTCGCTTTTTTCATGTACCTAGCTAGTTATGTAGGAATATAACATCCCCCTTCTTAATCCCAGATACAAAGCTCTGATTGGTAGAATGTGGTAGAAAATAGTCATCAATGAACACAACACAAGACTTGTTGATATCACCTAACGAAACTGGAGATGTGGTCATTCAGAGCTCTGGAACTTGGCTACTTGTATAAAGCACTGGAAAGAACACTGCATTGTTTTTCACCTGCAATGCACACAGCTGCTGCTGTATGATGATTCAGAGACTTTCCTTCAAAGTCAAACAGCATTTGTTTTTGTTTGAGTGACAAAGTCCTCTAGCTGCCATAGGAATTATAACACTTATCAATCAGTAGCAAAGGAGGGAGTAGTGTGACTGTGTTTTAGGGCCCCAAAACAAAAAAAGACAAAATGTGTAACTTTTACATAGGAGACCACTGTTCACTTCCCATTTCCTACCAACACTCAATGTTGGTTTTGTTTAACAATGACGATGATTGTTCCCTAATGTTAACCATGTGGTTATTAGTATAACCAAAGTACTTTTGCCCAAACCTAATCCAACCTTATCTATAGCATTGTCAGATTATAAAACTGTTTTATTTTTGAAACAGTGATTTTAACGCTTTTGGACAGAGAGATGTGAATGTGCACCTCTGCCATCAAGTTGGTCTCAGCAGTAGAAACATAAACAAACATAATCCATATAAAACATGGAGAGGGCTTTTCCCTCTGCAATACAACTAATGTATTTACAGTTAATTTAATTACTTTTGAAATGTATTTCATTCCTTCTTGTGCATCCCTACAGTACCCTGGCTCCCCTAGCATTTACCTGCTACTTCCCAGCAGCAGCTCTAAGCTTATTAGAATACGGGCAGGTCGCAGGTCAACATCAATGGGTCAGGTTGTTTCCGGAATTGATTTAAAGATAATTTCTGGTAACTTTGACTTCAAAGTGTGTCCGTTCTAACACAGATCATTGCAAGGGTGGGGCTGCTATAGGCTTGCTAAATTTGACACGTGCAGGATCCTGACACATACTGTGACACAAAGACTTCAAGGTCAGGAGATCCTCTGCTCAAATAAATCTACTCATAGACACATACAGTACACAAATGTTCACAAATGGTCATATACACACACATAGATTTAAGTACAGATGTATGGGCCACACATGCATACACACATATATGCATTGCAAAGAAGTCAATTTGAAACACTTTTCAATTTTAACTGCCTACTGATTCTTCTTTTTCTCTGAGTATTAAACCAGCTGTTCATACACCAAAGACACACACACATAGGAAGAGAGAGAGAGAGATCTGCAACTCTTTACAGAAGTATAAAAAATGTTTTATACTTAATATGGAAGAGAGCAAGGTGCAGTTTGAGAAAGACCAGGAGAGACAATGGAGAATTTCAGAGATGTAAGAAAAATGAAATGATTAGAGTAGATTAGATAAAATTAAATTAGATTACATTGTTAACAACCCCCATGTGCAAATTGGGTCATTTCAGTACAAAAATACCACTACAAATATAACAGTAAACAGTACAGATGTAAGAGTCAGGGCAGCAGTGCCTAAAAACATATCAGATAAATGGTAGTTTATTGGGTAATCATTGCTGTAAATTAATTAGTATCTTTAAGAAAAAGATGTGATTACATTGACCAGTGTTTATTCCCTTTGCATATAATGGGATAGTTCTCATTTAAGTATTTACATAAGCACTACAAATGATCTGATAATGGTGTCCAATTTATATGATCCACTGTAAGCAATCAGTAAGAACCGCTCTAAGCAGCTGTCCTTTGAGTTTTATCAGAATACACTATATTAAGTAAGTATTCGGACCACTTTTTTCACATTTTATTATGTTGCAGCCTTATTTTAAAATCATTTAAATTCTTTTTTTCCCCTCATGAATCTACACTCAATACACCATAATGACAAAGCAAAAACCGAATTTCAGAAATTTTTGCAAAAAAAAAAATCACATTGACATAAGTATTCAGATCATTTACTCAGTACTTAGTTGAAGCATTTTTGCAAGCAATTAAAGGCTTGAGTCTTCTTGGGTATGTCACTACAAGCTTTGCAGACCTGGATTTGGGTAGTTTCTGCCATTCTTCTCTGCAGATCCTCTGTGAGGTTGGATGGGGTCCACCAGTGGAAAACCATTTTCAGGTCTCTCCATGTTGGACTGGGTTCAAGTCAGCGCTCTGACTGTGCCACTCAAGGACATTCAGATAGTTTTCCCTAAGCCACTCCAGCGTTGTCTGTGTGCTTAGGGTCATTGTTCTGCAGGAAGGTGAACCTTCAGCCCAGTCTTAGGTCATGAACAGGTTCTCATTTAAAAATATCTGTGCTTTGCTCCATTCAGTTTTCCATAAACCCTCAAATAAAGGCCATTTCACTGCAAAATACTGTTTTTAGGATGCAATCCTCACACACCGGGAGTGGCTGTGGTTCAGGAGTTAGCCACTAACCTGAAGGTCGGTGGTTCGATCGCCGGCTCTTCCAGTCCGCATGTCAAACTGTCCCGCAAGATACTGAACCCGAGATTGTCTCCGATGAATCATCTGAGTGTGTGTGTGTATGTGTGTATATACAAAGCGCTGTTTGCATAGAAAGTGTTGTATGGATGTATGTGTGAATGGGTGAATGTGGCAAGCACTTTGAGTGGTCAATACGACTAGTAAAAGCTATATATATATATATATATATATATGCAGTCCATTAACCATTGTCCATTAACCATTTACACTGCAATTTGTATATGAGGAAAAAAATCAATACCGTCACATTATCTGTGCAAATACAATCTCCAAAGCAACATTTCACTACTCACCAGTTAAAGCCCAATAACAGCTGATCTAGTTATGCACCTATCATCAGTAATTGGCATTGCCTGAAAGAAAAGGACATCTCATTCCACTAAATCATAAATCATCTTTCCTCGTACCTCTTTGTTGCATGCCTTCCTTGCATCTTAACTACAAAGTGAAAAGGAAAAGAGACAGTATACCGTTCTTCCTGGCTGAAATTATGACTTTTCAAACACAGGTGTAACTAAGGCCATTGACAGTGGCTTCAATCCATTTAAGTGTCCTAGTGTTGAGGCATTGGAAGTGGCACACTCTGATGAAACAGAGCCATAATTAATGTTATTGGTTGCACCTCTGCTTTTCCTGAAATGACAAGTCATAATTTCTGTGAATGCCATGTGAAAGCTCAATTAGGAGAAATGAGACACTAGGGCTGTATCTGAAATCATTTCCTATTTACTATATAGTTATCTATATTTATCCTCAGCCATTTTGTTTGAGTGCCTAAATTCTGAGTGTGATATGCTCTGTTGAGTGCCATCAAAAATTCCCAAAATGGAGGGAAAAAAGTTGTACTCATGCTTTCTGTAAAACAAATAAATGTGAAAAATTGTGCAATACTACACCTGTCAGAAAATGATGATGATTAGTAAGTATCAGAAATCTCAATTTACTGCTTACTAGTAGTGAGTAAGTGAACAAGGGATTGAGATTGGACATACCCTCCTGCTTTGCACAGCTGTGGCCCCAGCCTTCATCAGACCTTGTAACTATTTACCTGTCTCAACAGATGCACCTTATGACCAGTTACTCGGTGTGCACAACAGTATGGTAGGAGCTTAGTTATATTGAATTTTGAAATATTTACAATGATCAAATATTGCTATGTTGGTTTTTAGTTTTTAAGCATGCTAATGTGAATTTAAAGGGATTCTATTTTTGGCATTTTATCTTTTTTTGATATTGACAGGAGTTATACGGACAGGAAAAGGAGAAGGGGGGTGACTTGCAACAAAGGTCCCCAGATGGAATCGAACTGAGGACGTTACGGTTATGTGGTATAATCTTAACCATTCGGTTGCCACAACATTCTCACTCCCAACTTGTCACATACGGAGGGTTTGTCAGGGCCCTTTTGGCATAATTTTTTAATGCACTGGGTACCACTTTAGGGTCATTTTCAATGTGCAGGGTACAGCAAGAATGACGTGATCCTTATTAACGGCAGGAGAGTCGCCAGGAGGTGGTTGGGGTGTATGGCGGGTGTACAATGCTGTCACCGGGGTTCGCAACCTGAGTCCTGTCTGTGGTTAGGTTTAGGCAACAAAAGCCCTTGGGTTAAGGTTAGAGAAAGATTGTGCTTTTGGTTAAATATAAATAAACATGCACAGCTGTTCAGAACTACAATGAAATAGGATTTTAGAATTCCAGAAAGTTACCATGGAGACAACGCCTTCACCTTTCACTCTGACAGAGTAAGTAAACTGTGCAAACATGGCTTCCACATTAAAAAGTAATCCACAAGGCCAATTCGCATTGTGTTGCATTGCATTGCAGCAAAAATTTAGCTAGGCCCAACTTTATTGCCAGAGGCCCCTGCAATTTTTTTGCTGGAGTCCTATGAATCAGCACCCATGAGTGCTGCTTTCTTTGTGAACAGGGTTTTACCTGTGACTTTAAGTCATAGTCTTGTTTAATTGTTAAAGCAATCGTTTAAAGCTGCAGTTATCTATATTTTTATGATAATAATTGGTTAAATGATAACTTTAGTAATGTGAAAGGGATTGCTTGCAGTGACCCACAAAGAATTATTATCCAATACCTTTCTGCTCTTTGTTTTGGTCTTGTGGCCCGCAACATTACTGTTTTTGTTCAGTCGCACTGCTCACATCAACTTTGTTTCCAGCTGCAGCAGGCAGTTGTTTTCAGAAAACTCTGTCACGTGCTACCTGCCTAGTAAGTTAGAGACTGGTGAGCTGGTGAACACAGTGGAGTACTTGGCACTTCCAAAGGAATATTAATTAATGAAATTTTAAGGAAACACAGAGACAAGGCCATTCACTTTTGTTGAAGGAAAGCTGCAGATGATCATCCTTTAACTAGAAAGTGTACATTTCAGAGACTCATCAGGAGCACAGCCTTTATTTTCTGTATTTAATGGGCTGATTAATTCTTTCTTACATTCTTCATATCTCATTATAATTATCTGATCTTACATTCTTCAGAAATCCTCAAACCATTACTAAAGCCTTTACCAGTCACTGTCCCTGTCCATCCCTTTAAAGGCTTTTTTTAATAGCTACCTAAGATGTTGTTAGTATTTTCTTTTGAACCACCAAAGCTATAAAGAGGGCAAGCAGACTCATAAGGCTCTCTCTGTCTACTCTAGTATGAATCTTGTATGAGTGATATCAGCTCAATCACATTGAGCTGGAATGTCCACTAAGAAATCACAGAAAATTCCTTCAAGATTATTGTTAATTACACACCATGTTCTTGTGCAGACTCCTGGGGGTTGTGAAATATGGGCAAGAGATACAGACAGACAGGGAGGGGGAGAGGAAGAGAGACGGCGATGAAGCAGTTGGATAGAAAGTAAACAGAAAGAGAGATCAAAGAGACTGAGTCAGGATAAAGACTAAAGTAAGGGAGAAAGAGCATTGAGGTTGTTCTCTTCTTCGTCATCTTCACCATGAAGAAGTAAGAGTGGTGTAACAACATAAGCCAACAGGGAACAAGAGAGAGCTATTGAGACAGACTTGAGGAGGCAGAGAGGGATGCTGGCATTGTGTCAGGTATTTCACCACATCCATCTGTCTACTTAAGAGTTCAGGGTCATCTACAGATTACATGAAGGTTGTAACTTTCTGACAAGCAGCAGTGTCCTGCTAGAAGCCATCATCACTGTAAGCCATCATTGAATTTCAAAGATAACAGCAACATTTAACTTGGAGGAAGGTTTTTCATCCCAGCTTGGCCAGAGTTTCTATCAAGGTTTCCTGGAGGGAAAATCATAAGTAAAAAATCATCCCTAGCGTGTTAACACAGACAGCTCAGCCTCTGTTTGAAAAGTTCAGATTTCAAACATTCACTGATCATTGTATTTGTCAAGGAAAAACTGATGGAAATAACAGCACATGCAAGGAGACTTCTTTTATGGTTGCATGTTTTTACCCATGTTGAAAAATTATGTGAACTTTTCATTCCTGCAAATCAATTTTCAAACCATGCTATAGTGTTTCGTTTACCTCAGATATAAACATTAGCGACTAGTCGATTGTCAAAGCACAATGAAATGAATGGAATCCAATGGCTGTGCAGAAGACAGAAAAAACACTAGTTTAATTTTAAAAGTGATGTACTTTGAAAAAAGGTTAGCGATAATACTAGGTAAAAGAACCTTCAGAAGGACGTCTGAATATTCTAATACTCATTTTTCAAAGTCATATGAAACCAGCTTTTGAGATTAACAAAGGTCATTTTTGCCTCAAATGCAGCATAAGCCAGCTACCCCGGCTAATAGTAGTAGTAAATGTGTTCATATACAATCAATTTACATTTGCCAATATATTTTGGAGGAAACTTATAGTAAAACTGCTTTCAACAATATTTCTCATGCAAACAATGGATCTAATGACTATGTAATGTGTAAGATGTTGCTCTTAACAACTAACTCACACAGAGTTGTCATCCAGCTCTAGAGTTCCCCTCAGCTCAGTGGTGCATTTTGGAATCTTTGAGCTCATTGTTTTGCTTTTATGATCTGCAACTTGACTATTAAGTTCGGTCTCCCCACTCTCATCAACCACGTTACCAGCAGCAGGCATATGTTTTCAGTAACAAAGCTTTGATGACCCAACTGGAAGCTGTCTGTCCAGCACAGGAGAGCAAAGTTAAACCCTTTTTCAGACATGGAATGTGTAACATTGCTGTCTTCATGTCTCTGTTAAAGTAATGGCATTTTCAGACATATGTGACTTTATACGTTAACGTTTTCTGTTCTGCATTATGTTCTCTCTCTGGCTGTATCACTGATGGATTTTAAAAGTTACTGAAGCTTTAATAAGGATCACTTCATGACTATGTACATTTTCTGCTTGGATTTTTATGCTCATTATTAAAATTTTCTAATTTTAAACTTTAAATAGCAATTTTGTAATTCCAAAACCCCTCAGAGCTTATTCATGTCCATTGTATTATTGTAAAGATAATACTCAAAATAGTTTCATTTTGCATGTTTTTCTTACTCCTAGTCCTATCACAGTTAAGTTGGTGAGGCTTTAAACACAGAAAAAGAGAAGTGTTCTGTTTTTTGGTTTTGTTTTTTGTTTGAGCTGTTTTTTATTGTGTCCTTGGGCAAAAAATTGCTCCCAATGTATCATCGGTGTATGAGTGTGTGCGTATGTATAGAAAGCGCTGTAGGTATAGAAAAGCACTGTTTGAATGTGTGTGTGAATGGGTGAATGTGGCATGTAGTGTAAAGCACTTTGAGTGGAAATTCACATTATCTCTCCTTCAACATGTCCATAATGTGTGTAACAAATTTTAGGTTGATGGAAAGACTGATTGTGACTGACTGATGATGGACACAGTACTGAGCATCAGTAGTAGGTTGCCAAGTTGTATTAAAAAAACCTCAACAAAACAGCCCCAAAATATCTCCAAAAGCTCCCCAGAAGTAGCCACACACTGAAAATTTACCCAAATATTACGTTTACCATGAAAAATGTTAACACTACTTAATTTATTGTTTTACATATTAGATTTCCTCGCAGAATCATTGAATCATGTCTCTCTCATCAGCCAAAATGGCTTCTGTGTCATGTGGGTGAATAGCTCTGATTATAACACCTGTTCACTAAACAAGCTAATGTATATGGGTAGAAAGGCAGTTTACTTTGCTTCGGTCCCTAAATGGTTCAGGGCTCCAAAGTAATTTTCCACTGGTAGCACTGGTGTTATCAACAACACTCTCAACATCAGTTGTGTCTGAGTCAGGACCTCTCGTTGGCTCTCCCAGGCTCTTTCACAGTGTTTCATTGTTTATTGAATGAAAATTTAAATAATAAATTAATTATAGTTATTTAAGATTGCAGTAGAAGATATGCATTTCATTCACCATGTGCTGCTGATGGCATTCTGTTCAGATTTGTACCATGTGGCTGGTTATAAAGAAATGTTACTGGGTCCAACCTAGTAAGATTGCCATCGTAACTTTATTGTAAAAGTGACAAGGGTGCTTATTCAGACATGAGACAGATGTTCAATTTCCATCATATTATTATAAAAGGATGCATGCCTGAAAGGGGCTTTAGTAACTAGCTGGTGAACAGAATGGGATATTTAGCATTTAAAAGCCAGATGTTTCCCTCAGGAGTTGGTGGAGACCAAAACAGAGCTAAAAGAGATTGAAGCTTTATTTACATTTGTTAAGTGATTTGAAACATGGCCTAAACAGAATACTAATGTTGCTATGTACAGTAGGCAGCTGTTTGCTAAGATGTTCCCCATAACAATTTCATATGGTAATTTAATGTAAATGTTGTATTTACAGCCTGTTGAGCTACCCCTAAGTCGAAAAAACTGCAGGTTGTGGTGTGACCCTTTACTACCAGGGCAAAATGTTGTATAGAGGTTGGAGTGGATGGTTGGATGAAAAAAAACACATGAATTTGACACCAAAGGTCTTGGTTTGTGTTCTTTCTTAGGCTTTTAGTCACTTTTGGCTTTTTCAGTGTACTTCAACTTTGCTATAGTTGCCAGGAGTGTACAATGAAAAAAAATTAAAACACTGGAAATGAGTATTGTGCAAATAAATTCAACATAAGCATTTAGTCATTGTGTTGCTAAAATAAGTCATTTGGATGGCCTTACGCTTCACAAAAAAAAAATGTTAGCCAATGAAAATACTGTAAGTTGTAGGCCTATGCCACTATAAACCTCCACTGCACTTAGGTTGTTCCTGTTGAAATTGGTAACAACACCACCATCATGCTGAATACGTGCAGCCTTTTGTTGAAGACTAACTCATTTATTTGCGCTACCACTTAGCCAGTCAACTCCAACCTCCTTCCAAAACACCCAACAGAGTCAGAAAAGCCACCATACACCAATCAATTTTGTTTTTCTAAACTTTTTGGCACTCACTGTATTGCCATGTATGCTAAAAGCTCTTTCATCTGGTACTCCAGGTACGGATCTATGTAAAGTACTATTATTACCAACTAAAACTGTTACATTGAAATACTATTTATTGCAGGACCAGTATGTTGATAGGGTTCACCCTCAGAAAAGCCCCCATAGCAATGACGCAAAACAAGTTTAAGATCTCGCAGGTCAAGAGGAAAACTAGAAATTGAAAGCCAATGAAAACTTAGAGGAGATATGTAATAGATACATATGATTTAAAAAACAAAAAACAAAGAGGAACTGCTTGGAAGGTTGTGAAGACAAATGGCACACAGCAGGGTTCACTGGAGAGACTGACTGGGGAATTTTCCTCCACAACAAGCCAAAAGTAGTAAGTCAAATTAGTCAGAGAAGATCTAGGCTGAACCATGTACAAGCTTTGTAGTGAATTCAATGTGCATCTTGATGTGGTACATACAGTACTGTCAGTCCTTGTCAGAACTCAAACATGGGTTATTCCAAGCCAGGCCAACTCATATTGATATTTTTTAAGTCAAGCTAACCTGATTTATTCAGGTTTATGGACTGCACACAGACACCCAGTGTAGCACTGATTCATTTTGCAATTAATATACATTTGACATTACCTTGCCCAAATAGAGACACTTGATAACTATTAAGAATTATCCTCTAGGAACCATGAATAACCGTATAAAATTTCGTGGATATCTGTTCAGTAGTTGAGAAGATTGTTTACTCTGGACCAAAGTGGTAAATGGATAGATTGATTAAATGACCAACCAATCAACCTTGGGACTAGATGCTAACAGGGTAAATATCTGTATAATTTCGCAAGTGAACCACTCTGACTAGGGGCTGGAGCCTATTCTCGCTCACACTGGACAAGAAGCAGAGTACATCATGGACAGTTCACGGCTGACATACAGTGGCTTCAAAAAGTATTCAGAGCCCTTCACTTTCTGCACACTTTGTTGTGTTGTATATTTAATTTTAAATGAATAACCCGCCACATTTGCAAATCAATCTACACTCAATATTCCAAAATGATAAAGTGAAAACGCGTTTTTAGAATTTTTGCAAATTTATTAAAAATCAAAAACTGAAATCTCTCATTTACAAAAGTGTTCAGACCCTTAAGTCAGTACTTTGCAGAAGACCCCTTGGCTGGGCTTCCACAAATTACTGATTTGGGTGTAGACTGATGGGCAAAAAGTTTTATCCATTTCAAATTTAATCTACCACACAAAGTGTTCAAAAATTGAAGGAATCTGAAAAATTTCTGAAGCCACTGTACATCATTTGTCAATATCTGTGTTTCAGTCATATAATTAGTTAAAAAAGGATGGCTAAGGAAAAGGTCTTCATACTGATATATTTTCTACATTAAGCTGAACAAAACAGAAAGAACCACTCATTTGAAGCATGAAAAAAGCAAATCAAGTGTGGAGAGCAAATTAGATGACGTTTGAAAATCTCATTCCTACTCTGCTGCTTTATCTCCTTATCTCAGTTTTTTTTTTTTTTTTTATCCTTAGACACTTGACAGCATTGATGAGCAGGTGTTTTTTAAATTCCATAGAATAACTGCGGGGGCTTTAAAGGCTGGCGATAGGAGCTGAGAGAGAACCTCATCATCACAATTCAGAGTCTACTATGATTAAATGGCTGCATGATACTACCTAACACTTATCCCCCCTTACTCTAGGCCCACATCTGTGGAAGCCACACACACACACACACACACACACACACATACATAGACACACACACTTGACCTATGTGACACTTGCCTTCATTGGCTCTTTTCTCAAGCTAATCCTCCTCCTTGGAAAATGTTCACTGCTCTCTCTCACTGTTTCCCTTCCTCTCTCATCCAGTTTCTCTGTTAATTCAGTTCAATTCAAATCTGATGTGCTGGCATAACATTAAAGAAAAGTATGTTTCAATGATGTATCAATCCAACTGTTATTACAGCCCCTGACAGATCGAGAATAACCATTTAACAAAAGACAGTTAATATCAGTGTTACCTTCTTTGTGTAAAACTTTAAATGCCTAGTTTAAAATAAAAACGATGTCTGACCTCTTAGATCCAGAGGCTCAGCAGAAAAAGCTTGGGCTAAACCTTTGATGATACCCTGCGCACCAGAACAGATGATTACAATCAGTTACAAAAATACACTCACAGAAATCTGGCTTTGGCTACTCATTCTGAGCGCTGACTGTTACTAACGCGCCTTTTCTTTTCACTTGTCCAAAGCCACACACAAACACACACACACACACACACACACACACACACATCAGGGGAGCAAAACTTGGGAAGTGAATAGAGATAATTGGTAAAACTGAGTGAGGGGCAGAAAGTGCAAGCATCTGGGGATGGGATATTTTTTATTTATTTATTTATTAATTTATCTGACCATGTGAGAACAGTTTACTGACATAAAGTTAATATACATTTCCAAAGGATATGGGCATTTTTTCTGGGAGTTTTTTGGTGATTTGTCTGCATTATCTTGGTGAACAGTCACAGTTTGTAGGTAGGCTAGGTGTAAATAAATTAAATTTCTGGGCAAGTTCTGGTTATGTTGGTGTGTTTTCTCAGTATATACGTACATGCCAAAGGGATATAGGCACAATTCGTGGGGGAATTGTACAATTTCTTGGTTGAAAATGTTAAATAATTCAGAATACAGCAAATTGATGTTAAAACCGTCTTTATGTAATAACCTGTGGATACATAAAAAATGTCTATTCACAGCAGCTGCAAATTTTATGTACTGATGACTTCTCTTAAACCCCACACCACCAGTTCACAATGCAAAGTTTTTGTTAAAATTTGAAATGTGCTCACCCTGATAACATCACTATGACATCATGAGGGTTACTTTTCCAATACCTCTCATGATAAGTAAACCTAAATTTATGTGTAAAATCTTTAGAGTGCCCATTTAATAAATTAGTCCATAATTTCTCAATTTTATACTTATTCACAGTGAAAGCAGTCTGTTTAGACTAGGATTAAGTGCGTACTACCAAGGTTTTTAAAAGAGCTTTATAGCCTTTATTCACATTTTTGAATCTAACAACATGATGGACCCTGGTGGTCCTTGGATCCCCTCACTGACAGGCTCAGGTGAAAGACTGAAGCACATGTAGGCCTGTGCTCTGAGCAGATACACAAAAAGACATCCAGGTTCACTTCAGACTAGTTCTGGTAATTTTTTTCAAACTTACCATCTGTTCCTCGTAGTAATCATGATAGTCGCTGAAGCTGAAGTCGCTGGCGAGGTTGGTGTAGAGTAGATATGCTAATAAAAGGGATATTCCCAGTAGGTGCATGTTTATAAAGTCCTCAAGTGTTTATGAGCCGAGAACCATAGAAATGGATATTTAAAAAACCCTCCCCGGTGTCTGCGCTCCCCTCTTCTTCTGCTGCTGGTAACCTTGTTTCATTTAGTCTCTCTCTCTCCCTCTCTCTCTCTTCTTTGTCTTTCTGTCAAGGTCCAGTATTCCAGTATGAACCCCGCTGTGAAAGTAAGCCCGGTCATATGGAAACAGATAAATCCGGTCAGAGAAGTCTGTTGTGTCAAGTAAACCCGTCAAAGCACACAATTTCAGGAAAACAGATTATCTGCCTTCAAAATAAAAGCCTAAAACCGCCTTTCTGAGGGGAAAACTATAAAAAGTGCATAGAGTAATCGATATTGTCTACTGACCTCTGTCGCCAACTGACAGGAATTGCATCAAACGCACAAGCAGCACAAACCCTTCACCCCTTTATCACTCACTCAGCTGCTAATGAAAAATCACACTTTAATAACACAGTGGAGCATAAGTAACAAGGCCTATATCATAACTGAATGGCCTTAAGCGTTAATATTTTTTTTTGGTCCATCATCTAATTATCACTAATTAATTAATTATTTTGTTATTGACTATTATTATCTGGTGGTAAAGGACTAAGGAATAAGATCTGGTGACTTTCTCAAGATATCATAGCCTCATATTTATATTTTTGAGACAGCCATTTAAATATCTCATTCTATATAATAGTAAGCAAACACTACTCATGACAATAACAATTATTTGGGTTTTTTTTTTTTTGGAACTCCTTTGTTTGAAGATTAAATGAAGAAAACCGGGGTGATTGATTAAAGAAAATATAATTCCATTTATTATCTATTTTGCCTAAAATCACAGTATTTACAGCTCTGAATAACTTTTCATTCTTGCATCTGTTAAGTAATGTACTTTTCTGCACAGGCCAAAATGTGTCTTGCTTTGTTTTGCTACAAACACAGCTGTGTTACGTTTTGCACTAGATGTTTTACGACTCTATAGCGTAGGCCTATGTTTGGCTATAGATGTATGTTATGAAACCACAACGTAGTTTTATTGTGAAAGGTCTGAAGGAACTCATATATTTTTGTCTTTCATAGATTCACGCTGATCCCCGCTACTTAGATGAGTAAGAGTAGGAGAATTAAACTGAGAAAATGAGCAGAGGCCAGAGCAGCATAAACCGGACATGTGTCCCTTTTCTGCAAAGTTCCAGTAGACTAATGCTATTGGTCTAATCTAATCTGGTCACGAATGTAATTATGTTAACTCTACTGTCCTTCAGTTGTTTTTCCAGGACAATAAAGTCGACTGGAGTTTGACTTAACATTTAGCCTGATTTCCAACTACATCCACTCCATGAGATACACATCAACAGAGATATTATGTTACATTTGTACATGGCTTAACAACTACATGAAGCAGGTTGTAGCCTGCAGGGACAGCCTAGTTATGTGTAGCATAGTTGCACAGCAGGTCGTTGACACTGGTGGTCAGTTCTGGAGATCGAAACACTGACCTCTCAGACTTGAACTCAGGGTTGCGAGGTCTGTGTGAAAAAAAAAAAGCACAATGGCCATTCAAAACCAGCCCAATACAAGAACTTAAATTAAGCCTCTGCCAAACCATATACACTGCTTTTAAAATCGAACAGTATTGCTATCATTGCCAAATGTATTGTAATATCTAAAAAGTAATGTGTTATAAATGTTTAGTGTGCCAGCATTAAAAGCAGTTTTCACTAAATTGTTCTTTCACCTAGGACCTAAAATGGCCTTTTGTAATTAGATAAAGCATATTATTATTAAAAAAAATTAAACTCTGTGGTGTATACCAGTATTTAGCAACCTTTTTGTAGTCTCGGGGATCCCAACTGATAAAATTTAGTTATTCCAGAACTGTCTGTACACTACCGTGGCAGATTAACAGAGTAGAGTGTGAAACCTGAACAGAACAGTCATTCTTTTACATTCTCTCATTGGGCTAATTTTAAGGCAATTAAATAATAGTGAAAATAAAATACTCCCCATTTTTCTGGAGACCAAATGGGATTGAGAGGCAGGTGCTAGGCGGTGGAGAGCATTACAGCACACCGTGTGTTTGTGTGTTTGTTGGAGTTTCCCCACTGGCTGTTGCTCTTTCAAAATGAACGAGTGCAAACACTTCTACTACGTCATAAGGGGTTTTCTTTTTATAGACAGAGTTGCCAACTTAGCACCTTTGTGGCCAAATTTATCAACTTTTCACATCCCTTAAGTGACATTTCTTCAGAAAAGACCCTAGCGATAAATCTCGCAACTTTTTGGACAAACATCAGGTACCTTCTCTAGAAGAGCGTCAGCAGTACCGCCCGCGAGCGGGAGGTCAGGGCTTCCCTCCACAGGCACATCTCTGTATGCATCTCATTCAACTGACGGTACGGCAGCTAGCCACTGAGGTGAATAACCTTCTAACTTTTTCTTTGAATGATCAATTTACAAGTAAATGTGGTGATTTTGTCAGATGATGTTACAGTTCCAGAATCAGGAATTTGGCAGTGCAGAGCAGCAGCTTGGAAATGGTTTGGAAGTTACTGCTAGTTAACATGTAGTCTTAATGGGCTGCATTCCAGTCACTATTTCATTCTTGTTCCATTGTCTGACAACAGAAACAGAATAACATGTAAATGAGAACAGCTTTATTAGGAATTCGATGCATCAAAATATTGTATATTGAAGCGGTCCAGTTATATACTAGGCTCTAACCTAGTCTTGTTACATCAGTAGGCCTAGCTGTAGAAATGACCATTGGAATTAATTCATTACTTCTGAACAAAACAAGGGTTTTTTTTTCCGTATCTTCCAGGTTCTCCGATTTAATTGCGTATTTTACATGAGAGAACTTTACTTGAAGTATTTATACAGAATGATACGGAACAGGACCCTTTCTACTCTCCTTTCTCTCTTTCTGCAATGATTTATAGTTGGGATTTATTAAAGCTGTTTTATTAACATATTAGCCTGGTTATGATCCTCAGAGCACTCAGTTAAAAAAATACAAATATGAGTTAAATACACCATAATGATCTGTCGGTGCATTTGGCAAAGTCTCAGTGCTATTATAGCTGGAAGCAAAACCTCAGCAGGTACCCTACATCTCTGCAAGCTTTTATATATTATATTTACTATTGGTTTAGTTGTTATGGTCAAAATTTGTTAAAACACTAAATCTTCCCTGCTTAGTATCATACAGGGATACAAAGCAGGAAAAATTAGGGATGCCTAAATGTGTACCGTTTTTAATGAGTATATATATGTATGTATGTATGAAAGTTAAAACACTTAAATAGTTAAATAAATTCCAGTCCTTTTATTTTATCACTTCATCAGTTGTTTTTATGAAAATGTCATGAACCCAGTACACAGTGTGAGCAGGTTCATCTGAAATAACTTGGCATGAACCAGAGAAAGATGGAGCGATAGAGTCATTGAACAGGCTTTGGGCTGTAGGCTGAACACTAACATGCACACATAGACATACACACACACACGCGCGCGCGCGCATCCACTAATGAAATGGAAAGGTTGTAGTACGCAGGAGGTCTCTATTCATCTCCAAGTTTATCCAAGACTGTTTTATGGAGGAATGTGTGTGTGTGTGTGTGTGTGTGTGTGTGTGTGTGTGTGTGTGTGTGTGTGTGTGTGTGTGTGTGTGTGTGTGTGTGTGTGTGTGTGTGTGTGTGTGTGTGTGTGTGTGTGTGGGGAACACATACACTCATACACACACACACACACAAAAAAACACAAAAGCCTTTTCCTTGGGGTATTTTCAGTTTGGATTAAACTGAGTGAGTTAGCAGAAACAATAGTGAGGTGGGGTCATTCAGAGAAACAGAATTTATTTTGTTAGACAATTAGACAATTTATGACTGACACAGATGTAGAAAAGGTCTTACATGTGCATAGTTGTATGCAATCATTGTTTTTATTACAAATTTGGCTGATATTATATTTATTATATACAGACCGTGGACATCCATAGGGCACGATGGCTCACTGAATGGTTTGATGAGTATAAATATTATGCAAATCATATGCTATGTCCTTTGCAGTCACCAGATCTCAACCCAATTGAACACCAATGGGAGAATTGTGACTGACGTGTTAGACAGTGCTCTCTACCAGAATCATCAGAACACCAAATGAGGGAATATCTTTTGAAAGAATTGTGTTCCATTCCTCCAGTAGAGTTCTAGAGACTTGTAGAACCTATGCCAATTGAAGCTGCTCTGGTGGCTCGTGGTGACACACCTTGCTAATACACTCTACACTCCAACTTTGTCACCTGTCTGTATATGGCTACTAAATATCAGAGAGGTGTGTGGGGGTGTTTGTGTACTTGTATGGCTATACATTGTGAGGACCAGCTTGAGTTTTAAACCATTGGAGTGAGGACATTTTGTGAAAGTAAGGACATTTTGGCTGCTTCTCACTTTCTGGAGCTAGGGAATACATTATGTCAATGAGTGTCCTCTCAAAGATAGAAGTACAAACGTGTGTGTGTGTGTGGGGCCAGTCTGCAGATATTTAGGCAATATGAAATCCTTCAGCATGGCTGGCATTCCAAAGTATTACAAGACAAACACATACACTCATACACACACACACACACAAAAAAACACAAAAGCCTTTTCCTTGGGGTATTTTCAGTTTGGATTAAACTGAGTGAGTTAGCAGAAACAATAGTGAGGTGGGGTCATTCAGAGAAACAGAATTTATTTTGTTAGACAATTAGACAATTTATGACTGACACAGATGTAGAAAAGGTCTTACATGTGCATAGTTGTATGCAATCATTGTTTTTATTACAAATTTGGCTGATATTATATTTATTATATACAGACCGTGGACATCCATAGGGCACGATGGCTCACTGAATGGTTTGATGAGTATAAATATTATGCAAATCATATGCTATGTCCTTTGCAGTCACCAGATCTCAACCCAATTGAACACCAATGGGAGAATTGTGACTGACGTGTTAGACAGTGCTCTCTACCAGAATCATCAGAACACCAAATGAGGGAATATCTTTTGAAAGAATTGTGTTCCATTCCTCCAGTAGAGTTCTAGAGACTTGTAGAACCTATGCCAATTGAAGCTGCTCTGGTGGCTCGTGGTGACACACCTTGCTAATACACTCTACACTCCAACTTTGTCACCTGTCTGTATATGGCTACTAAATATCAGAGAGGTGTGTGTGGGTGTTTGTGTACTTGTATGGCTATACATTGTGAGGACCAGCTTGAGTTTTAAACCATTGGAGTGAGGACATTTTGTGAAAGTAAGGACATTTTGGCTGCTTCTCACTTTCTGGAGCTAGGGAATACATTATGTCAATGAGTGTCCTCTCAAAGATAGAAGTACAAACGTGTGTGTGTGTGTGTGTGTGTGTGTGTGTGTGTGTGTGTGTGGGAGTCTGTAGTCTCTCTGTGTCCTATACTCTTCATTAGAGAAAAAGGGGATTACTATTTGTCTTTGCGTTGTTTTGATTAGCCTGTGCTTCACAGGGTCAAGGGGTCAACAGTGTTTGCAGATCACTTGTTGCCATGACAACAACCCCCAGTGAGCACCAGCAGTACCCAGAATCAAAGATACTGAGTCATATCCACCAAGGATTATTAACATGCAGCCATTTCATGGATTTAATCAGAATGAGATTATCCACCAATTTACGCCATTATGGACCTTTATAGTGCAAATATTTATAGTGCAAGTACAACTTCTTCACAGACTATAAGCTCCATAATCAACTTTTGGTAAATGACGCAGTCTAGGTAATCTTGGACTCCTGTTCAAAGACCTGAGACTTTTATGATTCAAATTTTTAAGTGATTGTACAATATAAACAAATATGAAGATTATTAAGCAATCACATGACAAAATAAATTAAAAAAGAAAAAACAAACACACACTAAAGCATATATATATATATATATATATATATATATATATATATATATATATATATATATATATATATATATATATATATATATATATATATATATATATATATATATATATATATATTTGTATAATCCCCTGCACATATGGATATACACATACATATATGAATACATATAGTATGCATACATATGTATACAGTTCATCCATCTATCCATTTTCTGCTGCCAAGCAAGGTAGTCCTTTAAAGACAGGATTGGTGAGAATGAACAGCCCTGATAGAGACCAACATCAACTAGAATCACACATAGACTGGATGGGCAAACTCCCATGACGCCTCCAATAACCTTGAAAGGGTGAAGAGTTGCACCACTGTTCCATGACCAGGATGGAATCCATATTGCTGTTCGTGGATCTGAAGTTAAACAAGGGGTTGGAGCTTCCTTCCCAGCACCATGGCATAAGCTTTCCCAGGGAGGCTGAGCAGTGTGATACCCTGATAACTTGAGCATACTCTCAGGTCCCCTTTTTTAAATATGGGAACCACCACTGTCCTCAACCTCTACATGACATTAAAGAAGAGTGTCAGCCAAGACATCCCAACAATGTCCAGAGCCTGCATTATCTCAGGGCAAATCTCATCCACACCGGCATAAATGATAACAAAATTTAGCCAAGCCCTTTTCAGCAGTGATATCCCACTAAAACACACAACACTGATTACAGAAGTTATAGCTTACGTTGAATTTGATTATAACAAATGGCTGAGTGTACCATATATTGTACATAGAATACAGTGGAAGTGCACCATAAGGACAGGACACAGGTTGACAATAAGAAGCACATGACCTCAATCGTTTCAAAGGACTCGCCCACAAATAAATAATATTCACTGTTATTGTTTTAATTTTGACACACAAACGTTTAGTCCTAGCTCATGGTGGGACACATGGGATGGGTCATCTCCTTCACAGGCTTTCTGGGCACAAGTAGGAGAATACAAGAAATCACTCTAAAAGCCAATCCAAATAGAAAGCATTTTTTTTATTTGTTTGTTTACAGCTCTTCATGGAGAGAAAGCTTCAATAGGGCTCACGTCTCATTTTTACAGCAATGTGGAGGCTGTGAGGCCACTGTTCCAATCAACCAAGGATTTACAGTTGTGTGGAAAGTCATTACCATTTGTCATTTTGTGTGTGTGTGTGTGTTTGTGTTGTGTGTGTGTATGTGTGTACTCATCCACCCATTCCAACTGTGGGAATTTTTAGTCCACCGGAACTTAACAACAATGGGCAGGATGGTAAATAGGGTTTTTTGTGTTTGTGTGTGTGTGTGTGTGTGTGACCTATGTGAAAAATTCATGAAATGGAAAAGGCTCTTAACCTTCTATAATGTTAAATTTTGAAGGTCTATGTTTTTCTTTCTTTTCTTTTCAGAAAATTATGCTTCATGTTGAAATTTAGAATATATTTATAATATATTGTATGAATAATTATAATATGAAAGAGTCTAATTGGAATCATTATTGTTAACCATCAAGCTGTAAGCATAGGTCCTAAAACTGTCAGAGAGAAACAGGGAAAAAGCTATACTGTAATACTGTGCAGCAGCCTGATACAAATCTTTTGATAGTTTCTGTTTCTGAAAGCAAAAAATTTCAAAGTTGCAAAAGACTGCTAAACATTTTAACAACAGAACAAATGAGAAATTTCCTAAAAACTATGAGTGTTTATGTCAAACTAGAATTTGGCTCAGGTGCAAATTAAGGTAGGAGGTTTTCATTTGGATTCCAGTGGATTGTAGAGGTTCATTTTATTGTGTCCATCTCTGTAGACATAATTGTCTGCACATAGACATCCACATAGACATGCACAGGCACATGCACACGAAGACCTTTCTCTGTCTCAAAAAAATGTTATTGATATAAACTCCATAAGGCAATGTCAGTAAACAGCTACTCAATGTCGACCAGCACATCTGTGATGGAGATGCATGTATACCAAGTTCTCTGGTCTCACTGACAAAACAGGTCATTTATTACTGCCTTCCAAAACAACCCTTATGAGCATTCTGTGATCTGCTGCACCTAATGTTAAGGTTTGGTTAAATTTAGCCAACTAAAATTAACTGGTTGTGTATAGTGGAAGATTGTGGTTATGAATAAAAGTAACTGAAACTGACACCAAGCTCAGTGTATGGTTTGCAATCCAAGAAGAATATCAGGCTAGTTCAACATCATGGCAAGTGAAGCAATGGCAGAAAGGGAATCCAGCTTAAGTGTGGTTCTGTTAGGGCCTGTACCCTTTCTTGTTGCTGGCAACCAATGCATTCAGTTTATTATGTGGCTTGTTAGTGGCTGCTGCATCCATAAAGTTCAGTGGTAATTAAATCCCCTGGACCTAACAAAAATTTTTACCTGTCATTGGGCCATGACACTACAACAACATCATGCTACTTTAGCCTTTGTTTCTCAGAGACAGTAATAATTATTCAGATGGCCACAAGATGTCCTTGTCACACAAATTTAAACACAGGATTTTTGAAGAAAAGACCTATGCTGTTGTTTATAAGGAAAGGATAGTCTTTCACTGAGTATCAGTATTGAGTAATGAGTATTTGCAATGAAGGAGGTGCCATCAGGTCCAGTGTTATTTTCGCGGCAGTATATCAGGCACCTTCCATACAAAGACATCACTGTCTTATTCCAAGAAGCTCTGGACTGTATTCTCTATCACTGAGGTCAATCATACTCCAAACCATTTCCAAACAAGCCTCAGTTATCACCTGCCGCTGGGTACAAAACTACCAGGGGTCATCTCTCACATCCTGTGCACCAGTGAAGTGACCACCAAAACTGCCCCAAAATGTTTGTGAGCAGAATTCCACAGGAGGAGCACTGACTCGTTGCTATTTCAGTGGCCCCCTTCTCTCTCAGTCATTTCCTGTGTGGTGGATATTTTTCGCCGGGGAGAATAGACACAAGAATAAAATTCTGGTGAAGACAGCAGGTTTGCAGGTTAGTGGGGATAGGTTGTTGTTTTACCACATCTGAAAAAAAAAAAGCAGTATAACAGTCGCTGTTATACTGAAATATTACAAAATAAAGTAGATGCAGGATATAGGGCCATGGAAATAATTCCCTTCATATGCACCCAGAGAGAGAAACTGTAAGGTTTTTTTTTTTAAACATACAAAGTATGTAAAATATTTTCTTATTTAGCAGTCCCAATTTACATATTCTATATTTGCTCATATCTACATGGGTAGAGGAAAGAAGGACCTATGTTGTACTCTTTGAAAAAGAAAAAAAAACATTCTCTCTGTCTAGCTCTCTCTCATACATACACACTCTCACACACACTCTCACACACACACACGCACAGACACATACACACACACAGCGGCTGAAGGGAAAGCATGTTAGTGGAGAGATAAGGTTCCTTTGTAAGCTAGTTGACTCTTAGACATTATTAATTACACTTGGCCCAGGGAAACAGGTCAATGACCTAACTAATAGCTCGTGTGTGTTTGTATTTAAGTGTGTGTGTGTGTGTGTGTGTGTGTGTGTGTCTGTGTGTGCGTGTGTCTGTTTGTTTTCTACAATGCACTACAATGTGTTATCCACTTTAAAGTTAATCTCACTAAATAACTCCACCAGTATCATGATTTTATTAATTTATTATTATTTATTATAAGCTGACTGGTTTTGTCATTTATATTTCCAATTGCCGGCCATTTCATTGAGATAAATACTGAAGTATTTATCTCAGTAACAGAACCCTTTCAACCTGGGACTGCTTGGTTTTCACACATTTAGAGGTTTATGGCATAGTTACCTTATGTTGTAGATAGGCATATCATGTATTGTTATTCTCAGAAATGCCATTTCTGGCAGTCAGTGGAACAAGTAAAAAGCTGTTGGATAGATGAGAATGAAACTTCCTTTTTGACTGTGGAAATAGTTCTTAACTTATGGTCCACTTACTTGACTCTTTTGTGTTCCAGTGATAAAAGACATTGATGGGACATTCTCAGCCTTATTACCCGGGATGGAAAGAGTAATGGAAAATTGTACTCAAGCAAAAGTACTGTTATTTTAAAGAAATTTTACTCAAGTAACAGTAAACTTACTTTTGCAAAAATGTACTCAGATATAAGTAAAAACTAAGTCAGTTAAAATTTATTCTGAGTAAAATTTACTGTGACAATTTTTTTGTATGGTTTTTTTTTTGGCATTTTTGATAGTAGTAGAGATATAACCAGCAAATGCGGGAGGAGAGAGAGAGAGAGAGAGAGAGCGAGAGAGCGAGAGAGAGGGATATGACATGCAGCAAAGGTCCCAATGGCCACAAGTCGAACAATAGATGTTGTGGTTATATAGTATGCCACTTAACCATTAGGCAAGCTGTACGCCCCACTGTGTTACATTTTTAGGGGTGGTAAAGAAAAAAATGCTAATTAATGCAAATTAAACTGCTATTATTCTTTTACAAAATATCAGTGTATATTCTAGCAGAACATCATCACACTGTTCCTGGATGAGAACCGCACTTAGCCCTTATCCCTTAACCAGGCCTTAACAAACAATAAATTCCTCTATAAACAGGCACTTTCAGCCTGTGCATACAACTATTTATCAATTACAAATACACAACCACCTTTCTCAGTATAGCCTCACAAGAAATTAACAGAAAAGAGGTCAAAACCACCCGTGTCCATACACTTTATGTAGGATTATTAAGCTACATAAATGAAATAGCCTGCCACATTTTATGGAATTAATAGCAGAATGAAGCATCACTAAGGCAGACAAAACAGATACTTACTTTTTACTAACTTGGATTCTTCTCTCTCCCATAGTTTTGTGCTTTCTCGTCACTCTCCTCTCTCCTCCTGTCGTTTTCTGCAGGTATTTCTGCCTCTGGAGCTGCAGAGTCTGGATCTGTAGCTTCAAACCACCTACTGCCCCCATGATCCTGCTCAAAACACATTGCTTGAATTATTATTATTATATTTAGTGTGATTATTATTATTATTACTTGCCCTATAACTATGATTATTAGTAATAGGGTAATAGGGCCCCTCTCTCTCCCTCTCTCTCTCTTTCTCTCTCGACCCAGGCAGTAGAGGCAAACGGCCACCCACCTCGAGTCTGGTTCTGTTCAAGGTTTCTACCCGTTAAAAGGAAGTTTTTCCTTGCCATTGGTGCCAAGTGCTTGCTCATGGGGGAAGGTTGGGTGTCTGTAAATATAACTATAAAGAGTATGGTCTAGACCTGCTCTATGTGAAAAGTGCCCTGAGATAACCTTTGTTATGATTTGGCGGTACATAAATAAAATTTAATTGAATTTCATTAAATAGATAGGCTATGTATAGATAATATAAACTTGGCTGCAGCCCACAAATACATATATTGAAACAAAAAGATAGCCTCTGCAGTTTTCACACATAGTGTAGTGCACACACAAAATGCTACATTGCCAGGTTGATGTTCTCCTCTGTACAGTGAGTTGCAACAGTCCGTGAGTTTGTTGTTGTACTCACCTGTCTGAAGATCATCCTGTGTGATGGCCAGTGCTGACCTCTAAATGTATTTTGTGTTGCACACTTTTAAGGCCAAAAGAGTGCAATGTACACTAACATGATATTCCTGTCACAGTTTGCTCCTCAGTTCCCCTTGGCCCCTGTCTCCAGCCCTGCCTTGTTTTTCCCTTCATCTCCCGAGACCTGCCCTTTCCATCCGCCAACCAGATGTCTGCAGACTTTCTTCCTGTTCCAATGTCCATCTGCTCATGTGTTTGCCATTTTCAATCACCTTGGCTTCCCCACCCACTCACACACCTGTTCCCAGTTTTAACAGGCATTAAAAGTTGTGTAACTTAATCAGACCACAGCAGTGAGTCTCTCCAAAGGCCACAGGCAACATTAATCAAGAATAATATCCACAGGGTAACGAGCACTTATACCCCTTTTCCACCAACATGGAACCCGGAACAGTTTGGGCACCTAATTTTGAAAAATTTGTAGCATTTAAAAAAAAAAAAAAAAAAAATTGGTTCTAAAACAATTTTAACTTTTCTGTTAAGTATCTTCTTTTGTTTGACAGGACATACTATTAAAATGCTACACAGGCAATCTGTGTTCAAAATATATAAAGAAATTCAAAACATGAATCATTAGTCGAAACATACAGGGAGTGGAAAAAAAGACAAGACAAGACAATCATTTTCATTATTGAGCTGTCAGATATTTAGACTGTCAGGGCTGTTTGGACTGTCTGTACAGATATCATTTTGAAATTTTCACATCCCACTTACCAAAAGTAATACTTCTAGAAATTAAATTAATAGGTTATGTTCCTAAAGAATATGAAAACCATTGTTTGTAAGCATTTTATGATAACTATCTTTAAAATAAGCTCTTACATAAGCTGAATGTATCCAGCTTCTCTGACTCATAAAAGTCAGCTTTGACCACACAACACTGTTATCGATTCTGCACAGGCCTGGCTCATCTCAAATGAGTCTAACGTTAGCTGAGAGCAGCTGAGAGTAGGCTCAGCTCCTCCTCTGCTGCAGCTGCTGATGTGGCTTTTTTCTTTTGTTCCATTCTTACATGGTTTATCATGACTTTTTATGTGACCTTTGTTTTTACTCTGTAATGACTGTGACCTGATATGTAGCAAAGTACAACACTTGAGATAAAATATACTTATGTAAAAGTAAAATTACTGATTTTTTAAAATCCTCAAGAAAGCACAAGTAAACAAAAATTACTTTGTTACAGTAACATGAGTAAATGCAATCCGTAACTTCCATATGTTTTGAGATTTTGTGTAATATAAACAGGAAGTATAGTGTGAGTCAAGTCAATCTGTCTCATGTGAGTTGTGAGTTCCCCAACAAGGTCCGCCACTAAATTGCTAGAGCACCCTTTTAATCTTACAAAGTACGTAGTTAGTTGAATTTCTTTAGATGAATTTAAATGTTTCTTTGCTTGTTTTTAGAGACATGCCTGAGATAGAAATCAACTGAATCAGCACAAGTCATCCTTACTTATGACGTAAATAGTGACTAAATATACTGATTTAACAGCCAGTGCTTGTCTGTTTGTCTCTCTCCCTGCATCTCTCTAGCTCTGGGATATGTAAACAATAAATCCTTGGCTCAACGGTGACCTCTTGGTTAGGCAATTAATTGCGCAGACATACACACACACACACACAACCACAGTACATACAAACACTAATAGCTCAGACCCCCTACAAATAGCAGGTCAAGGTTGTACGCACTAAGAACAAATCTGTGTGTGTGTGTGTGTGTGTCTGTGTGTGTGTGTGTGTTTGTGTGTGTTTGTGTGTTCATCCGTCTGTGTGTCAGTGTTTGTATGTGTTCCCTAATTGGAATGCTATGCTTTTGGCCGTGCAATCACAGACATCTGTGGAATTTGAGCTGATGAAAATAATTGCTTCACTTTGGCTTGGTCAGGCGTTGTAAGGAGTGGTGTGTTTTCACAGAGTCAGAAATGTAACACAATATGCCCCAATGTTTAACCTCAAATTTGTTATACCCTACTAACAGGATGTTTTTTACTCAGCCGCCGCAATGTGCTTCAACTTACAACTAAAATTCTCATTTTGGGTCCGCCACTATGTTCTGAATGCTCTGTCATGGGCGTAAATTGACACAAGTATGAGTGTGTGTGTAACGGATGGAACTGTTTGTGCTTTGTGTGAATGTGTTTTATGTGTGTGGCTAATATGGAGACATGTAAATCCCTGATTTGCTCTTTAACATAAACTTCCTTCACTGACTGATCAACACAGGAATACCAGACATTGTTGCAGGGGATTTGACATGTGTGTGTATGCATGTGTGTGTGATCCTGAAACATACTTTGGAATAGAACACACATTAACATTTGGGACTCAAAAGTTATTTAAATTATGTAACAGTAAAGTTGAAATGCTTCTCCAATCTCCTGCACTCAGTTGAACGATGGCTTCAACAAGGATTTCACCACAAGTTGGTGAATGTCACACACTGATGTAAATGTGGAAGGTTTAGACAAGAGAAAGAATTAAATGTTAACTGAAATGTCACTGATTGAATACTGTATGTTTGGCTCATTATTCTAAAGTCCTTAGATCCTTAAATGTATATGGCTAATTAAGACTGTTAGATAAGCAGTAATGTAAGATGTTGTGTCTCATCACCGACAAGGTTAAAATGGAGTATTACATTCCATTCTTGCACTTCCTCTGCCAAGTCCATTAGTTTCTTTGTCGGAACACCTCGGAGTGTGTTATCAGTTTTATACTGTATCTTGATTAGCCACCAAAGGAAAAAAAGGCTGTGTTTCAGTCCTCCTCTATGATTTAAAATTTTCTTTTATTTAGTTTAACCTATGGAGCCAAATTGGGGGCAAATGTTTTATCTACAGGAAGGACAAAAAACAAAAGAAAAGCTAAACTTTGAAAGCTGAATTATTGATCTTGAACCCTGAAAAGAATAACAACACAACCAAACTACAAATAAGTGTAAGTTTTTCAATTCAAATATAATTTTGATTAATTTGTGGAATTCCTTTTGAAATTTGAATAAGTAGTTTATTTTGCTTTTCTACATTTTATTAATTACATCCACCACGAGGACAGGTTTTCGCCTATGCCTGTTTATTTGTTTGTTTATTTGTTAGTAGGATTATGCAAAAAGTACTGAACTGATTTGCACCAAATTTGGTGGAGGGATGGGGCATTGGCCAGGGAAGAACCAACTGGCAGACCTACGATTTTTTCTTTTATCACTTTCCATAACATTGCAAGATAGGCCATTTTTTGACATTTTTGTCAATATTTGGACTCAGCAGAGATATACACTATACTGAGTGCCATTCTATATTTTTATCCCAAATTTCCATATTTTTTTCTATTACAAGGATTCAAGATTCACTTTCAGATCTTGTTTTTTTCCATTTCAGACTTTTCGCCCTGTTCTGGCGTATATAGGGTGGGATAAACAGGGATAGGCGTGGCCTTGAAATACACTGCAATTAAAGTCAAATCAAAATCATGTTGCTTTCAGGAAATGTCAGAACTACATTTCCTACACCACATATTTAATTGGTGTGGAAAAAATGGATACCGGGACGAAAGTTACGTTTTTCAGGCTGTTTTTCACCTGTTTTAGATTGCAGTGCAAGAGCAATTAATAATGTCACATTGCACAGCCATTTTTAGGTGAGCTATGCCATTGCCTAGGATTCCACCAGCAGGAGGGTCGCCTAGGAGAAGGAAGACATATTTTGTAATTAGAGGCCCAATCTACTTTTTGTCTGTCACTGATGTTCAGTGTGCGTCTTAATACAGAAAAAGACACTGCTCACACTGCACTAACCCCTGAGAGGAGATTACTGTAGAAAGACTGTAGAAAGACAGTCTTCTGGGGGCTGATGCTTGCTGTCATAGGTTATAACATTTTGGCTGGCTGGCTGCCGCTTATGCAGCACCGTGGTGCATTTGCTTGCACTTCTGTGTAAGAATCATATGATCCACACCAGGATAAATCATAATCTGGATACATATAATGCAGGTGTGTCCTTAACTCAAGTCATGTAGTCCAGTATTCACTAGATATGACAATAGAAAGCCTACAAATGATAAACAATGATCTAAACTCTGACTTTAAAGTAATGTAATAGATTCCTCAAAGCAGGCAAATCCAGGCATTTTGAACATCAGGTAGCCGATCAGCTATAAATCCAGGTTTTTGTTCCTGGAATGACAGCTGTCAAGTCACATCACTGTGTTCAATTAAAAGGCATGGCTTTGTGAGCAAGTGACAGAATATATTATACTGTATTTAGTTTCAGTCAGTTTGCATCTGTTTCAGAAACATTTTTGCAGGTGAACAATACTTTGGTATTTTGATGCTGATGATAAGGCTGAGATTAATGAGTGTATATCTAAATCGTTTCCAGACCTTCCTGCCACAACAAGTTCACACTGACATCCTGTCTCTATGGTTATTAGATAACATACTATAGGGCACTTTACTTGGAGACTGGCCGTAAACTTTATATTATATTTTCTTAATGCTGAGTTGTACAAACCTATCTATCTATTGTTTTACTAACTTTTGCTGTAGGCCTGGAGTGTACACTGTAAATTGAATAATAACAGAAAAAAATATAGTGCATCAGAAAACATTGTCAGGACAGCCATGTGAAAATCTCATATTAATAACAGCTTCTCCTCAGTAGAGAAATGACAGACTCTCTGTGGAGGCATCAAAGACACTCCTGTACTGATGAACGGTATCCTGGATAATGATACATACAGTTATATGAATAATCAGGTTATGTTCTATACTATATACTGAACATGACCAAAACCAGGATAATACATTACAGGGACTAGTGTGTGATGTAATGTAAAGATACTAATAAACAGATGGTGTTGATGTTGAATATTCTAATAAAGATAAATTCCCTCAGGGGCAGCAGTGGAAAGTCTCGCCTAAGGCACCCAGATGTCCAGAAATGGTCCTGTGCCATTGTAGAGTTAAGAAATGTTAATAATGCTAATAATTGAAATAGACTCTTTCAGTCATTGTCCTTAATACTATAATTCTTGGTAACATTTGTAACATAGACAAATATATCAGGTAAAGAAAAAATGTCAAAAATTGACCAAACATATGGCTCCATATTAACCCAAATCCACATGTCTTACCTGGGAGAATAGGGACCTCTACTGCAAACCTACCATATATTTGAGATAGAAGTGTTGGAGTACCTAATACCTAAGAAGCTGAGGTGTAGCAGAACCAGATTGGTTTGGACCAGATTTTTAGCCATGCTAGCAGCACACACTGGGGAATGGCAATATCAGTCTGTTTGATAGGTAAATTGGAAATTTTTCAATCACTATTGAATAGATTGCCATGAAATTTGTTTCAGGCATTCATATCCAACCCAGGATTAATTGTAGTCATTTTGGTTATCCCCTGCCTATTCCTCTAGCACCACCAGCAGGTTAACATTTTTGGCTTTTATTGAAATGTCTTGACAACTGCTGAATGGACTGCCATGAAATTTTCTACATTCATGGTCCCCACAGGATGAACCTTAAAGACTTTGGTGATTGCTTGACTTTTCCAGCGACATCAGAATTTCTACTTAATTATTTTGGTTTATGATTAAATACTTGCAAAATTAATGACATTCCCATCAACCTCAGCTTTAACTATTGCTAACACACTAAACTAAGATTGGTGAAAAAAATGGTAAACATTGTACCTGCTTCACATCAGCATGTTAGCATTGTCACTGTGAACATGTTACCATAGGCATTTAGCTCAAAGCACCGTTGTGCCAAAGTATAGCCCTAACAGAGCTGTTAACATGGCTGTTAGACTCTTACTCTTATCAGAAATATGGGTTATATTTATTCTTAAAAAAGATATATGAATACTCCATTGAGATAAATCAGCAGGTTCTTTCAGGAACAGCTATTTCATAATTTCTCTTGATACTCAGTTTGGGTGTCTTCTTATGCACGTCTAAGAAAATTATGCAAGAAATTAATTAATTCCCACACACTCTCATCAATACCTTAAATGATAATGCAACAAAACCTGCAAACGCATCACCCTTCCATGGCTAAAATTTGATTTTGTTTCATACATTTTCAATTACACCTGTCAACATATTATTCTCTATGTTGAATATTCAAATGTTTCCAGAATGTCAAACCCCCGGCACACATCTCTCCTCCCCACTTTTTGAAACAGTGATTAAGAAATAAAGCAAGTGGGAGGTGAATTCCTTGAAGGCAAGGAGGATTATTGCACTGATAACAAGAGGAGATAACTGGTGCGATGAGACAATAGAAATATGTACTTGGACAGAAATGATCAGCAACCATCAGTGTGGCTGAGTAGCAAGCCATGTACTCACTATACCATGTGTTTATTTGCAGTTCATGACTAGTTTGTCTGTTATGGTCATGTAAAATCGATTTGTAACTGTATTGTGTATAATAGCTAATCAATAAATCCAAGATTTTGGATAAAAATAAGAAACAGTTGTATAATGAATGATCTAGTAATAAAATTTCTACAGTAATTAGTCATTAATTCTAAGGTAATGTTGATTAAAAAATAGGGTTAATGTTGTATTTTTTTTTCGGTCTAACTTTATCAAGTGTAAGACTTAAGATTAGTCATTCAATTTTTCATGAATAAAGAAATAGAAATAATGAGTAATAGGGACCAACTCATGTGTAAACCATAAATGATACACGTGGAGCTGATGTCAGTATTTCATTAAAAATCTGATCTGAAACAGTCAGTGAAGTTCCCTTCTGATGTGTCTTTCTTTGTCACTATTGTTATTAGTGGTCCAAGCCCACGGGACTTGGGGCTACGCAAGCAAACCAGCGTGGCTCGAGTACCAGCGGTGCTGGGAACCCTATTGTGATCGCTCAGATTTTGAGGGTTCCAGGCACGAGGTTCTGGGGCCACCCCTGCAAAGCAGTGTGGTACTACAGCATAGAGTGTAAAAGTTATGTAAGTGAAATTTTCAGGGGAGGTATAGAATGGTGCATACAACAGACAATAAAAAATGACACATGTCCAACATCAGGTGGTGCTATAATCCAGGTAAGCGCATTTTGGCCAGTAACTCCTACATAGTACATCACAGATTCAAAAGGTTTACGTGCGTGTGTTCCCTGAATTTAGGCCTTTCCCATTTCTGCCTATAGTTCTTTTTCACATAACTGTGAAAAACGCAAAACCTACCTCTTTGAACTCCTCATGGATGTTATAAATGAAAAACTTTCTATTGGTTGCAGTCAAAACAGGAAGTGTTGCATATCTTGGCAACAATCACTCCTATCAATATGAAACTCTGCTTAATAGTTTTCCATCCTTTCGATTAGGCTCTGTACAAAATTTCACACCAATTAGCCACAAAATGGCACTTTTGTTGCAAAATAATGAAATATGATAAAATTGTTCTTCAAAACTAATCTTAGGCTTTAAATCCAATCTGCATGAAAAATTGCATGGATCATCTATGTACTCTCATGATCACAAGTTATCTAAAGAGTTTTATTTAAAGAAATACTTCTAAGGAATGCAAGTTATAAAGAAAAAACTTGAACTCATATAAAGGAAGTGATGTTGTATCTTTACATAAGTCTGTCTGATTTAAAAGGAAACTTGGGCCAGTAGTTTGCTGTGCTACAGTGAGGTTTGTGCCTACTGGCCACTAGGTGACACTGTTACACAAAGTTGAAAAAAATGCGAAACCAATTTTTGGACCTGTTAATACCTGCCCGCAGGTCTAATTATTACTATTTCTTCTTTATCATGTCTAATCATAAAAAATATTCAGGTGTTTGGGGTGTTTAAAAGTTTTTTATACATATTCAAGTCAGTTTAACTTTGACATGAACCCTTTTCTTAGGCTTAAAATATTTACCTGACTTTAAGTGTTTTGGATGCCTGTTCAAACAATGGGACCTAGACAGAATATAACACCATGCTTAATAGATGAAAACTGAGGATCAATCATTAGTTACGGATTAGTTTTTCAAATATTTTCTTCATTGCCTCAGAACTGAGTTTTGACACTTATGTTTAAATGTTTGCATGCACCTAAGTATAAAATATGAATGCTTACAACCCTATAAGGGTTCAGCGTCTTATCATGAACACAATAAATATAACACAGTGTGCATTTCTAACATGAATGACATGTTTGCACATTTTGTTGAAGTACAGAAGTTCAGGACTTGATTCCTCAGCAACTTGATTCTTTCACAAAATGTTATTGCTCTAAAGGTTTCTGAGAAGTATCTTCCTGATTGCGCAAAAAGCATAAAAAAGCCAAATTCATAACCCTTATGCATTAGTGGCCAGGCTATCTCAGTAAACATAACTAGGTCAGAACCTAGTATATGTCTGGACCGCCCTTTATCTGTTTGGTTCTCTTCTTCTCTCAGTGCCCGCATATATTTTACATGTACATGTATTTTAATGCAGCAGAATTCCGAATAAAGCTCTTCTCATTTGCATGTTTTTCTGTTTCTGTTTTCAGACGATGGAACAATTATGAAATAGTGACTTAAACATGGCCCATTAAGACTACATGTTAACCAACAGCCACTTCCAAACCATTTCCAAGCTGCTGCTCCGCACAGCTAAAATCCTGATTTTATAACCGCAACTTTGTCTGACAAAATCACCGTACACATAAGTTAAAGACAATGGCTGTGGGCTACATTTACTTGGAAAATGACCACTCAGAGAGAGAGTTAGAGGGTCATTGACCTCTGTGCCAGCTGCCCTGCAGTCAGTTGAATGAGATGCATAGAGAGGTGTGCCTGCGGAGGACCACACACTCGCGGCGTATTACCAACTCTTTTCCACAGAAGGTAGCTAAGGTTTTTCCAAAAAGTTGCTATATTTGTCACTAGGTGCTTTTGCAAAGAAAGTCACCAAAGGGATGTGAAAAGTCGGTAAATCAAGCAACAAAGGTACAAAGTCGGCAACATTGCCTGTAAACACACCCCCTGATGATGCAATAGAAACTGTTTGAGCCAATTCATTTTTAAGAGCAACGGCCAATGGGGAAACTTCAACACTTATCCGGCTGACCAATGGTGTAACTTCAACACTCACTCACTCACTAATGGATATTTGCGTTTATAGGATTGGCCCTGTGTGTTACCTGTGTTTGTGTGTTTGTGTGTGTGTGTGTGTGTGTGTGTGTGTGTGTGTGTGTGTGTGTGTGTGTGTGTGTGTGTGTGTGTGTGTGTGTATGTGTGCATGTACTTGGATGGCTGTACATTGCGAGGACCAGCTTGAGTTTTAAATCATTGGACTGAGGACGTTTTGGGAAAGTGAGGACATTTTTGCTGGACCTCACTTTCTGACCCACCTTTGAAGGGCTGTTTGATGGTTAAGATTTGGTTTTTTTAGGGGTTTTAGTTATTAGTTTCAGGTAGTTACAGTCAGGGGGGGGGGGGGCTTATGTGTATTGTCATTGGTAAGGTTTAGTGTAAGGGGCTAGGGAATGCATTAGTTCAATAATTGTCCTAACAAATATAGAAGTACAAACATGTGTGTGTGTGTGTGTGTGTGTGTGTGTGTGTGTGTGTGTGTGTGTGTGTGTGTGTGTGTGTGTGTGTGTGTGTGTGTTGGCGGGGGCTTGATTACTAATTGTGGGGTCCGAAAACCGGGTGCCCACTATACTTGTGGGGTCAGACAGCTTTATGGGGACAAAAATGTTTGACCTTGCAATTAAATGCATCTTTGAGGGTTAAGACTTGGCTTTAGGGTTAGGGTTAGAATTAGGTTTAGGTTATGGTTAGGGGTAGGGTTAAGAATTCCGTTGTGATGGTTAAAGTTAGGCTAAGGGGCTAGGGAATACATTATGTCAATATTGGGTCCCCATGAATATATGTATGTTTGTGTGTGAACTTGTGTTTGTGTGAAGACAAAACAATTCCTCCAGACAGACCATACAGATTCCAAATATGCAAGCATCTTTACCCAATGTCAAATTTTCCAGTTTTCAAACCTAAAATTTCAAATAATCTTTTCAGTAAACTGAAACATCATAGGTGTAAATGAATGGTTGAAGACTTGATTGCCACCTATATCTGCTGCTGGGGTTCTTTTACACTACATTGAACCCCTACATGAGCAGATTAACCTCTTAGGAGGACCCTCAGCAAAAATATAATGTTGGGCCTCTATTGTTGTAGTCATTTGGTTTAAATCCACTGTTTGAGAATATGTACCCTCAGCCCGTCTACAAGACAAGACCACAAAATTAGAAAATGCTGGGCCTGCCATAGTTTAAATTTTATTTTAGTGGTTGAAATCCGTACCAACTTTGCAATAAATCAACTTATCAACCCCAAATGATAAGCATTAAACCTGGGGTTTTTGGGATCTTTTGTGGTTTTGAGTCCCTAGACAGTTGTTCATTTTGCCCAGTGGATAATCCAGCCCCTAACTCCTAAATACTTATGAATAAGTAAATAACTAAATAGTTATGACAAAAAATTCAAAGTTTCTATGGAGAAACAAAAGATTGATCAGTGTAAGCTCACAATCACATATTTTTTAATACAGTAAACGATTAAAACCCTAAAACCTTTAATTTAAGAATCATAGATTTTTGCCCAATCTTAATAAAATTGAATGGGTTAAAATTGCTTTAAAACAAAGTAGTGTCTTGGTTGAGTGTTGATTGAAACACCATATTGATTACGGATGACTTTTTGTCTATTTGCAGAGCCTAGTTACAAAGTAAAAGTACTGACTTTGCATTTAAGACGCAATGAATTTAGAGAGCCCTTGATTCTGCAGCGCTACAAATGAGGAAAGGGCTTAACCTAAAAGATGTTGAACATAAGAGAGACAGGGAGGGCATTCCTAATCAACATCATTCTTTGTCCTTTATTGAAAGGTTTGCATGCATTCAATAATTTTGTTGACTAACACAGTTTGAATTACACTGTGATAATTTCTGGAACAATCTTATGTAACTGAAATTAATTAAAACAAATCATTGAGACAGATTAACAATAAACCTGGTGGTATTCTGTATATTTCTTATTGTCAATAAATCCAATGAAAACACCCAAAGCAACAATGAATGTGTAATGTGTCCCACTAACAAGTATTGTGTGTGTGTGTGTGTGTGTGTGTGTGTGTGTGTGTGTGTGTGTGTGTGTGTGTGTTTGTGTGTATCAAAGACTGACAAATCTATTCCTCTGTACCATGGAGCTCAATTTTTGTCTAAAAACTATTAAAAACACATCAGTGAGCCACACTGTTTTACCAGGTAACATGTTCTTTCATTAAAATGAACACACACACACTCTAATTTATTTTGACTCAATCCCACTGACACCGTCCTACAGCCAGCGCTAAAAATGTGTATTAAATCTGCCACTGAAAATAGTCCTCAACAAAGGCACTATTTCCTTTAGTCTGAGTAATGTTTGATACATTTTCTAGCTGTTTAAGAAAATTCTGAGCCTGAAAAATGAAACTATGAATTTGTGAGCTATTTTTTATAATTTATGAATTCTATATATAATTGCCAGCCGCATATTGGATTTAATTATATGTATATATATATATATATATATATATATATATATATATATATATCTTAATAGATGTTATCTCTTTTCAAATAGAAAAGAGATAACATCAAATAGAGCAGGTCTAGACTGCACTCTATAATATTATATACAGAGACCCAACATTCCCCCATGAGCAAGTACTTGGCGACAGTGGCAAGAAAAAACTCCCTTTGAACAAGTAGAAATCTTGAACAGAAGGGGGGGCAGTCTAATCAGTCTAAATATTATAATAATAATTATAATAATAATAATAACTGAGGCATTGCGTGTTGAGCAGGATCATGGAAGCAGTAGGTGGTTTGCAGTCACAGATCCAGAATCTTCAGCTCCAGAGGCAGAAATACCTGCAAAAAGTGACAGGAGAGTGATGATAAAGCATAAAACTACGGGAGAGAGAAGAAGCCAAGTTAGTAACAAGTATTAATGGGATATGAATGCGACGGATGGAGAGGGAGAGGAGGAGAGAAGAACTTGGTACATCATGGGAAGTCCCCTGGCAGTCTAGGCCTATAGCAGCATAACTAGGGGAACTTACAGTGGAACCATTAAAAAAGAATACTCACTGACAAACAACACCTGCTCTGTGTGTGAAAGAGCATGTAAGGCAATGCCAGAAAAATACCTGCTGCCATTATGACCAGCAAACACATGCCCCTCAGAGACGCAAATTCAATTCCCCACAAATTGGCCCAGGCTTAATGCACTTGGACACAAAAAGAAAGATTTTTTTAACTAAAGAATTGTGCCAGCAGGGTGGATTGCATACCATGTTATCAACCCGACAAGCCACATTTTTCTACTACAAAAGTAGTACACTTTGCTGTGTTTTGAGTTACCAAGATTTCCTAGAGATTTCTTGTTGTATATCATCATGCTTAATTACTTCAGTGGCTCCCTTTAGGTGAAGAAGCTGAAGTTTCCAGTGTTTACTTGAATCCAGAATTTCATTCTTTCAGTTGCTACCTATTGTTCACTACCAGAGGTAAAAGTTGGAATACAGGTCAACATGTAAACTCAGCTCATTGTTCACCAAATAACCCAAGATACTTGAAGTCCTCTACCTGAGGCACTAACCCAAGGAGAGCTACAACCCAGGGAAAGTTATCAACTATTTTTCAGATGTGTGTCACGGCCTCAAATTTTGAGGTACTGAAACTTACTTTTCTCCTTCCTATCTAACACATTTTTGAAGTCTATAGATAAGATTTCCAACCAAGTTGGAACATCCAACCCACACAAGAAACATTGGTGTTAGTCACACTATACAAACTATATGAAGACATTACTTTGGATTCTGGTGCTCAAATTGGCATATGTTAAAAGATACATTTGGAAAGTTGCCAAAATGTTGACAATAATGTGATGCAGGTTTAAACTGTCAGTGTTGCTGAAAGAGTAGGCTAAACTTGCAGAAGTAATACAGTGTGGTTGCTTATCTCAAGATCACAACTTATTGAGATATTTAACCTTTTCAATGGCAGGCAATTGATATAAGAAGTGTTTTTTTCTATAAATAAGGGCTTTTGGACTTGGCAAAAACAATTTAAGGAATTAAAAAAGGTATTTTAAACAACTTGATATGAGATGTGATTTAAACGCATTACGGATTTGCATCTTCACACAGTACCTGTGGATATTCCTGCTGACCTAATGTAAAACTGATTTTTGTTACCATTAATCGTCCCTTTTTATTTCTTAACCCCTTCATCAAAGAGACTGGAGTAGAGAGCTATGCTAAGCTGTGCTAGAAGCTCTGTCGAGCTATACTTAAAGTGCCAGTATGCTTCATTAGAGCATACTAATATCCTAATATTGTATCCATCCCATTTATATGAATTAAGGTTGACAAAATATTCTCACCTCTCAGCAGAACCCAGTACAGTTCAACAGCACCACAAATAACAATGAGTGGCTATTGAGAAAATCAAAGGACAGACAGACTGAGAGACAGATTTATCAATTTATCAGCCTCTTGAGTCCCCAGGATAAATGAGCTTTATTGTATTTTATGCAGCAAAACAAAGATTTTCAAAGTTTTCTTTGAGTGTTCTGTGCTATGATATCTGCATTCTATTCTATATACGTGTTCTACTTCCCATCCATTTGGATTCAGACGCCAGTGCAATTCTAGCATTCTGGTGAGGTGAATCATCCACACCAACACCAGTGGCACATTTCTCAGCTCCTTTGGTGCTACTGGGATTGTTTTACAATTATTCTCAGTGCTGACGTAGAAATGGTGACTGGGGCCATTTATATCATTTTGTCTTCAAAAGCACTGATTGGCTCAAAGTGGTCCTGCATTGAGGGGCTTGAGAAGTGCTGTTTGATGGGTGAGTTGGCTTTCAGCACTGCTTAAACAGTGGCACGGAGCCAGTGCCAGTTGATTAACTCAGTAACAGTATGGCCATTCAGGGGCCAGCATCAGCTGATTTTATGTAGTATTTTACTGACCATGGTGCCACGTGAAAAACAGGGAAACCTGTATTCCAAAAGACTGTCCATAATTAGGAAACCTACTTGCAAGGGAAGTTTTTTGTATTTTTGACAGAAGAAAGGATTTGGGGGTTCTAACATAAAATAACCTGTTAAGAAACAGAAATGAGTATAATTAGAAATGTCATTTCCTCACATGAATTTGAACATTTACAACAGACACACTTGTACTGACATTCATTCTAGGAAAGGTCATGAAAGGACATTTTGAAAACTGAGACATTTTAACACAGTCGACTGCAGTTTGGCTATTCTAAAGGAGAAACCACACAAAAACAAAATTCTTTAACACATTTCTTGGATCATGACATTTTCTCAACCATACAGACCTAAACACACACACACAGACACAAATCCCAAAATCCATCAGTGTACAGAGTTGATTTCCTCTTCACTCCTGCCTTCAGTTCTCAACAGATCACACCTAACTTGTGGAAAGACTTATGAGTTACATAGTCTGTATTTAAAAAGGTTCCACCATTGGTTACTTATGTTCAAAGAGGAAACCTGATTATGTATTCTGGGAAAATTGTGTAAAATTTAATCATGTTGATCATTTTTAAATAGGATAACCTTAATGCCAAAATTTGGCTTTTAAAGCTTTAAGGTTTCTGAGCCAAAGCAGTTATAAACAATTTAATTTCCAATATCACATAATGTTTGTTCAGATCAAATAGTTGTATTTTATGAAAATATTCAAACCTTTTCACTCAACATTGACCAAGAGGCCTTGTTATCATAACCTAGATTAATTAAACAGGGTAATGATGCCACCTACTGGTCATATTTAATCAAATGAAATTCTATCTGCCTCCTGTAGTCCTCATTTAAACTTCAGTATTACTGTCTACTAACACAGTGATGTTTAACATTAAAAAACATTTTTCTGATGTGTCAATAATAATGAGTTTCAATGTGTGCAAAAGTACAGCATAATCAACAAATCCTACTTTACAAAACAATACAAGATGCTAAAAACAATGTGAATTGGAAATTAGAAATGACTCCAAAAATTCTACTGAAAATCTTAGTTCAGGATGTGTCAACTAACATATCATGTAGTCATGTCTGTATGCTCAGTTCTTTACATTTACTGTGTTGGACTATGTCCAAAGACTAGCTGGTTGCTAAAATGTATTTTGTGCATATAAAGACAGTTTTGGCCATTTTTGCTTAAAGATCCCCTCCAGACATTGTTTTAAGACATTAAAAAATATTCGGATATGAATAATAATTTGTTTTTGTTCCTTTATTTGCTTTTTACAAAAAAGTTCAATTTACATCATAAAAATATCTTAAAATTACATTTACTCCTTCCTCTGCATTGAAAAATTCGGATTCTATGAACTATATACTATATACTTCACTCTAAAATCCATTCTCAGTGTATGTGCATTGCACTTATGTAAGTTGCGGTTCTTATAAAAATGCCATGGTCAAGATACAATTGATGTCACAAAATCAAACTGGTATGTACATGTGTTAAACTTCTAGTCTCAAACTCTGCACATATTCATCATTCTGCACAGTAAAGCTCAAACATCCAAGTCAAGTAACAATAAGCAAATCCCATTTCAAGTCCCTGAAAAACTAGCATGGCCCACACCAATGCCTGTACTGGATTCTCAGATTGAATTAATTTGGTAACTTTAATCACATTTACAGAGATTGAGACAATATATTGCTTGTCTCCAAAACACAACACCAGGATGGAGGTGCTCTGTGACTCTGGAGTGGAACACATCAAGGTTGGTCACTTTGTCAGAGGAGACTTTGGACACCGTGCCAGTCCACATAAACCTGAGTGTTTTTGCATTTTTAGTATTTGTGGAGGAGGAGGCCCTCCTTTAATAAAGGAAGTGTAAACCATTCAGCCAGCTGTGTGTGTGTGTCAGAGGAGACTTTGGACACCATGCCAGTCCACATAAACCTGAGTGTTTTTGCATTTTTAGTATTTGTGGAGGAGGAGGCCCTGCTTTAATAAAGGAAGTGTACACCATTCAGCCACAACATTTAAACCAGATACCAGATTTAATGTTGTGGCTGAATGGTGTTTTTTTGTTTGTTTGTGTGTGTTTTCCAACTTTTTAGCTTTCTTCTTTTGGCATCCTTGTTTAAATTTTCTAAACATGCTAGTAGAGAGAGTTCTGGTCTGTTTTTTCACAGTGGAATTACTTCTTTCATTCAGCCACCCTTTTGAACGCTATCTTTCAGCTACCATTGCGCAGCAACTCCAAGGTTGTATTGTGCCGGTTTAACTGGTGGCCATGTTTCTGTGATCTCTCTGTGAACTTCAAATGCTTATAGCCGTAGATTCATCATATCCATGAAAATTGTGGTAGCTGAAACTGACGTTAAAAAATGACCAAATGTTAAAAAGAAGCACACAGATTTTTAACGTTATTTTGCCACAAATATTTCTGGTGGTGAACACTTAAATGATCCTGTCGCCATGACAATTACATGTACACCTAGGTGGAGCATGCCATATCATAGATAAAATCCTGTCTAAAATAATAGATGTGGTAGACACCAAATTATAAAATTCATTTTGAGAATAGCAAAAACTATGTAATATTTCAGCATACGCAATCCAATTAACATAAAATACACAATCACTGAATAAACAAATAGAATAGGCATGTTTTGACATGACTTGAAATTTGAGGAAATTTTTTCCTTCAAATGCTCAGCACATTCAGGGCAATAAAAGTCTTCGTCAAAAGGTGGTTGACCAACAAAGCTCAAGTAGAACCAGGTCCCACAAAGTGTGCACTCAATCAGGCACCGAAGATGTTAAAAATTACATGCATGGTAGTACCATAATTAAGACATTAATCAACTGCAAGTGCTCCAAATTTGCCTTACCCATTGCACTTGTGTGTCATGTTGCAGCTGGTACAGTTCAGACAAATCATTATTATGTTATTACTTGCATTACAATAACTACTGAAAAGACATTATAAACCAACACGTTTCCTTGATGATCTTTTCGGCTATTTCAATTCTCAGATGACCGATCCCCTGCTCATCAAAGGGAACGTCTATCACTTCCTCCTTTAAAATTTATGTCTGCCAACTTCAACAAGAAATAAGTTGAGGATACATGGCATATAACATGTGTTTGGCATGTGCATTGTAATGACCACTATGTGTACTTTTTCGCAAAAAACAAAAGCAATTTCCTTTGAGGTGGCCATGCCTGTGTATTCTTCATAGCACCTGGGTTTAGCTATGTGATCATTGTTTTAGGCTTGCTATTAAGTACGCAGCGTCTGCCTGTGTTAAGCTATGACTATGATGAGTTAACATAGGCGTATTCCCTGATTCATTAACAGGAATAAACCGCTGACAGAATAAACAAGATTTATATAGGTAAAGCAGGGTGCCAGTCAAGTAGAACGGTGGCACTACGAGGCAGGCGCCTGACTGAGCTTAATATAACTGAGACACATCGTTTCGTATCCCATCGCCGGGGTTTGGTTAATATTTACATATACAAGAGCTACTTCTGTGAGTGTGGTGTTATGTGTTCCAAAGAAACAGGGCTACATGAATTTACTCTGGATCCCATCGCTCCCATTGACGGCTTTCAGACAATTCGGACAAATAGGAAGGAACGTTTCTGCAGCTAAGACACTGAACTGTCTAAGCCGTGGAGCTAAGACATTACTAATGGTACGCTCAGGTTGAACCAAGAAGTCAGAAATTCCGAGTTCCCCGTTGGAAATTTCAACTGGAACGCCCCCTGAAGGCGGATTTCCGACTCGGAAAGCCAGAAGAACTTCCACATCCCCGACCTCAAAATCCGAAATGGCTGCTCCGTGCATCAGCAGGAGTTAAAGCTGTAGTAATATACTGTTTATTAGCACTTCAGTGCCAATCCTGCTTACCCCTCCCCTAACCCGGCAACTTTGTGTGATGTCATCCACTCCAAGGCTTTCTTCAAGATCTCTGAGGACTTCAGACAAAACACTTCCCACTTTCATTCAGTCTGTGGACTGTACTTCCAGAGAAGACGGGCTGTATGCAGCAGTATGCAGCGCTCACCACCACCATCATCAAATCTCCAATCTTTTGGAAGAATGGTGATCTGTCCCTCGCGTAAAGTTCCAGAGATTTGTAGAATTGATGCCAAAGCGCATTGAAGCTGTTCTGGCGGGACTTCGTGGCCCAACACCCTTACAAAGACATCATTTGTCACCCGTCTGTATATATATACACAGTGAATATATATGCATTCATGAAGAAAGCCCTGGAGTGGATGACGTCACAAAAAGTTGCCGGGTTAGGGGAGGGGTAAGCAGAATTAGTACAAAAGTGCTAATAAACAGTATATTACTACAGCTTTCACTTCTGGTGATGCACGGAGCAGCCATTTTGGATATCTATCTATCTATTTATCTATCTATCTATACATATATATATATATATTTTTTTTTTTTCTTTTTTTTTTTTTTCACCTGTAACTGGTTTTAATGTTTTGGCTGATAGGTGTATCTCTCTTAACAGAAAGAGAGGCAATAAATCCTACCTTCATTAATTTTATAAATATTTTTTATTGAAATTGATTTTTTGGTACACTTGAATCAAAAAAATCTAAACCAATTTCAATCAAGAGGATGTAGTCTGCTGCTGTTGAACTGTACTGAATTGTACAGAAAGCTGTTTCTGTTATTTAGCCTACCCTCACTGATGTACATGGACTGGACAAATAATAGAAACACCTCTCCGTATAACGCAAAACAATTCAACTGCACCACTGCAGCCTCCTAAATGACCATAAAGTTGAATCAACACCCCTGAAACAGGTTCAACACAAAATGAACATTGTAACCATCTTGAAGGTAGGATTTATTGCAGGACTGGTAGACTGCGTTAGTATTAGCTAGGTGTTCCTATTAAACCGCCAACTGAGTGTGTATACACACACACACACACACACACACACACATTTAGATTCTCATCAATCGCACAGTCTCATCAGGGGGGGCGTCTGATTAGATTCACCCAGAATCATTCTGCAGCATGAAGACGAGCCCAAACATTACAGAGTCAGATATAACTATCCTGACAGACAAGAAGAACAAGAAGTTGCTGGACTTCTTGTTTCTTGTTCAATAGATGGTCTGGCTCCCACAGAGCCCTGATCTCAACATCACAGTCTGGGATTACATGCATAGACAGACGACACTGAGATAGCCTAAATCCAGAGAGTAACTGTGGCAAATTCTCCTAGATGATTTGAACAACCTATCTGCCAAGTACCTTGAAAAATTGTGTGCAGCTGTACCAAGTAGCGTTGTTTTAAAGGCAATGGGAGGTAACAGCAAATATTGATTTGTTTTAGTTTTTTTTCTCTGTACTGCACTTTATATGAAGTTGATTGATAAATAAAAACTACTCAGCATTATTTTTCAAGACATCATCAATTTACCTTTAATGCCTAAAACCTTTAGAAAGTATTTTGTTTATGTTTTTTTTTCTTCTTCGTTGTATTCCTCCTACAAGTTGCTTTCGACTGCGCGACAGCCTTGCGCATACCCGGAAAAAAAATAACCCCACGTGTTGTGGGGCTGGTTGTACGGCTCACGTGCGCAGCAAAAGATTGCCACCGGAATTAAACCATATAACCTTCAAAATAAGATATAGGAATAATCTGCTGAGGGATGTAGAAACTTATATTTTGGTCTCAAAACATTAAAACGTTGTTTCGATGTGTAATTCCGTACTGAATAGTCATTTATAATGTGATATTAATTTTAGATTATAATAACATAAGAAGCATTTTTTGTTATTGTCTAATCACTGCCTATGTCTAACGAATGCGTTATGCAGGCTACTGCTGTGAAAAGGGAAAAATAAAATAAAATCGACTTTTACACAAATGTCCCTTAGTACAACGCCCCATAGTATATTTCGATTGTAGTTTATACTAGTGTATCGGTGGTTTGTAAACATCACAATCAACGAGGCTTGTATTTTGAACGTTGGTAACGGAAGTAGTCCGTTTCATTCGATGAAATCGACCTGGGTTCGGAGGTTTAATGAGGGTCTTCGTAGCACAGATTTGGTAGCTACACTAACGCACAGGTATTATTACAAACTCACTGTTGCTTTGTTTACAAACGGTTAATGGAATATGTTGGAAAAAAGTCGCGGCTTTTGAGGACGTGTCGTAAATTTAATTTAATGTCGATGATAGCCTTCGACTGACGCTAGCCTGCATGTAAATAACAATATTTTATATTTGTGCTATCAGTTTGCCGTTCGTTTCTCCGAATCGTCTGTCGTATTCGCTGGTATTTGTGTTTTTTTTCCTTTTTTTCTTTCTTTTTCAGAAATGATTTCCAATGCTGACATAATTTTGCAGTCAGTGGAGATTGATGGCAAATGTGGCAGATTGTTTTAATGGGACTTTTTTTAATATACATATATAAACCGAATTTATCCCTGTTTTTTTCCATACTGTATTGACCATAAAAGTTAATGTCCTGGAACGAGGAGATAACTTCGTTTCAGGGCATTAATTTTTATAGCAAGTCAAGTATTCCAAGTATCGGTACCATTTTGTAGAACCAAACAGTGCACCATCATATTGGATGGACGGATTGGATGAGGGATTCAGCTAAGTATTATTTTGGTTATAGATTATTTTGACAATGTATTCAATAATAGATTCATTGAATGGATTTCGTTCATAATTTTCCAGAGCCAAAGTTTTTTCTAATATAATACTTGGAAAATCAGATGATCTTGGCATTTTAGGAAATTAAACTGGCAAATATTTTGGCGTCTTTGCTTGAACTAATTATTTGTTTCAGCTGTATTGTAGTTATTCTAGATATCATTCTAGTTAATTTGTGCATCAATACAAGTTATACACATACAATATATACATTTATACGAAATTTTCAAACTAATTTGGTATCGTTGGTTGCTTAAGGGCCTTCACTAGCTTTTAAGATAACTCCAGTTACTACAGTTATCATTGCAGCCAAGCCAAGCTTCACTAGTGAGTCTAGCATGACCTTGTATCTCGGATTCAAATTTTTCAAACCTTTAGAATCTGGTTCTCCCTTTATTTGTACAAACCTCCATTAAAATGTAAAAGCTCAGTTAAAAGGCTATTTGATTTAATCGTACGTGCTGACATTACAGAACACCTACTGTCCTTAAGTGTTTAAAATATGTTTAACATTTCAGATGGATGAAAAACTATCCAAGCAAAATGGATTGACGTTACCAACACATCATGAGGAGGAGGAGGAGGAGATGGAGGTTACTGTGACAACACAACTAGAAAGTTTCATTGTAGCCCCTGTCAATGCAGTCCTACCATCAAATACGCAAACACATCAAGAGGAAAGAGGAGCTGTACATACAGACTCAACAGCAGCAACATTTCCTATAAACAGTGTGTGTAAAACAGGGGACTGTGATGACAATGCCTCAGAAGATTCAGACAGGTATTTACACACACATACACAACAATTTGACAAAAGGCTTGTTATTGATGTTTTTAGCCAAGCATGCTGGTTACCAATATTTTGCACCAATAGTTGTCTTTATTTTTGATGCCAGAATATTTATAAACAGGAAGCAGAAAAGAAACGAATGACTAATTCTGATGCTCTTCTGCTCCTTTTCTCAGTGACAGCTCTTCATCTTCCTCCTCATCATCTTCTTCTTCCTCATCCTCCTCTTCTCCCTCTGCCCCCGTATTTGAAGATGATGATGATGATGAGGGTTTCAGCCAACCAGCCCCCATCAAAACCAAAGATGAAGTTCTGCTTGAGGTTAGTCTGTGATCAAGTTTGTGTGTGTTTTAAAAGGAAAGCCAGGGATATTACTGTGCATTTTGTAATTCCTATTTTTCCTCCATGTCAAAGAGGACAGAAGGAAAATAATATAGTCTATCAGTGGATTGTATATATGAATCGCATATATACACTGGATCAATACCTGCGGGTCGACCGATTATCGACCTTGCCGATTATCGGAGCCAATATTCAGCATTTTATGATTATCGGAACCGCAATTTTTTTATCTGATTGCTGATAGAATAAATTAATTAAAAAATAAGCTACTTTGGCTCTGATACATTTCCCTCTCCCTGACTGTAGTCACCACTCTATAGTCTCAAGCAATGTCCAACCCACAGCACTATCTGATTGGTTACATGTCACGAGTACTAGCCTATCAGCACTGAAGGCTAGTGCCATAGATGAGCACAGGGGAAAACATTTGCAGACTGGAGCAGCACCGGTGAGTAAGTGGAGTTGTGTGTTGAAGGTAAGACAGCAAATATTGCCGAAGTTACAGTAACATCCCAATCCTCTACTCTGAAGTTGCAAAAACAGCACAATATTATGAACAAGCTCATTTGTTGTTCCAAGACACACTAATCAAGTGAGAGGGAGAGACAGAGGCCATCTCTAACTGCTAAGCTAAAGTTACTAGCAGATCTGAATATTGTTTAAACAACTCTGAAATTAGTGAGAAAGTCACTGAAAGAAGGAGAGAGCTATGAGTGCTTGAGCAGAACTAGTGTAAGTTTAAATGTAAAGCATGTAATTACCTGCTGTAATAAAGAAAATAGCAAATTTAACATGGTTGAGATGGAGGAGCAAAAAATGCTACCAGTAACACAAACGCTGGCAGCTAGAAATGAGACAGTACACTTACCAAAGCACGTCAGCATGTGAATTGGCGCTCACTACTGTTACTTAAAATAAATGTTACTCAAGTATAAGTAAAACTACTTGTGTAAAAATGTACTCTGAGTAAATGGCACTCCATCAACTTTTTAAAAAGGGGAAGGAGAGGGGTAAAACAATTTTATGTTGATGATGTTATATGATAAAAGTATTAGATTAATGAAGATCTTTTAGGCTATCAGGGGTATATACCAACAGGCATATATGCATCGGTATTTCAATGCATTTACACATTCCCAGGTTCCCGAAAACAACCAATTTATTCGAGTCAGGCACTTTGCAGTCTGTACATACAACTGATAATTACAAATCTACTATATATACTCAGTTAGCAGTTGATTAGGTACATCTAGCTAAAACTAATGCTGTCTAATACAACAGTCTTTCAGTAAATCCTCCATCGTGAAGGTGATAATGTTCAGTTTTTATTAAAAAACTTTTAGACAGGTGTTGATTCAACTGTATGATAATTTTGTAGGATGTAGTGTGTAGTGGTTTTCAACTATTGAGGTGTTTCTGTTATTTAGCCTAGCTTCATTGATATGAATGGAGTGGACAAAATAATAGAAACACCTGGACAATGCGGCGGGTGTCCATAGACTTTATCTAGCAGTAGTTTTGGAATTTGTGTTATTCTTAATTTTGACACCACGAATTTCATTTTTACTGCAAATGTATATTGGTTATTGGTCTCCTTAATTACTAATGATCGGTATTGGCCCTAAAAAAACATATCGGTCGACTCTTATCAGTAACATCCTGCTTTCCCTGCATTGTTCACCTGCTTGTCCAATGTAAAGAGTGTGGCTTTTTCCACTGGTCACAGACGGTGATGTTTGGGGATCGACCAGTTGTATTTCACCAATTTAATTCTAAACTACAATATTACACCTATTTCATAGACAGATGTGCAATATGAAAAGATTTAAAAATAATTGTATCAAATTATTTTGTACAGATTATATTAATACTTCCCCAACTCTCTGAAGAGCTACCAGACATTTTAGCCATTTACTGCAGATCATACTGCACCAAATCATGTGAAGAAATTAAAATATTTTTCCCAAAATTGTCAGGATGAAAAAAATGTAGGAGAAGGTGGCACAGAGCTTTTGTTTGCAGTTTTTTAATGCTATTGCCAAAACAATACCTAAGCTTCATTACCATTTCTAAAACTGTACTTTTAAAACCTAACCCTCACTCTTTCTTCATGTAACAAAAAAAGCCACAAGTTCTCAAATGTTAAAGAGGTACTGAACACTTAAACATGTTTTTTAAGCTGGAAGCTAAATTATATGACTGTACTGTGATGAATCACATCAGTGCTGGTGTTCATATTTTATAACTTTTAACTTATTTTCAAAGTTATAAAAATCAGCATTTCCTGGGTTGCAAATGACTCAATACACAATCTACTGTTTTAAATCATCCTGAACCTTGCAAGGCCAATGCTGACATAGAGTCAACTGTTTGGAACATATCTACGTCTTAAAATTTATATTAAAAAAAGAAGGTTCATGCCCTCTAAATCAGAGGTGGGTGGCCCATCTCCCCCAGCACCCATCCTTAAGTGAGAGTCTGTGAAACCGCGCTCATTTTCAAATATATATATTGATTGAAAGTCGTCATTCACAGTTTACGCTATTTTTTGCTAACGTTCTTACGTAGTAGTTTTCAGTTTTGATGCAGTGGTTTGGACTTGCGCATTTGACAGCTGTGAAAGCACCATGGGACTGCATTTTTTTCCCTTCAGACCCTCATATGGCTGGGTATTGGTTGCAGATGGCAGCAGGTCCCTTGATTGCAACACATAGCTATGTACATTTACAATAGATATTTTTCATGAGAGTGCTCTTTGTGTTGCTCTCCATTTTTCTCTGGCCTGGGGATGTCACTGAGCAACTCTTGCCTCGTACATTCACGCCCCCCGCCACCCTCTCAGCCCCTTGATCACTTTTTAGCATTCTTCAAAATTATGGAGTAGTAGGAGTTAGGCTCAGAGCTCGGTTGAAGTTACACTTTAAATTTTGACTAAAAACATGCAGCCTATTACGAACTTTATATAAATAAAATACAGTCAATAATTTGTAAAATGATGACTTAAACCAAGAACTATCGATCGAGCGATCAAAGAAAAAGTAATCAAGATTATAGGAATCTGATCAAACATTGGATGCCAGCTTTCACTGCGGAAACACTCAGTTACCAAAAAAATTATTAAGGATTAACACGGGACAAAATGGCGGGCTTAACATAAATTTCCCACACATCACACTAAAACGTTTCCCGGCAATATTTTGAAGTTGTGAGCTGTCGGTGGAAATGGATGAAATCACAAATTATTACCACAGGTAGGACAGTTTTCACTTACTGTAGCCCGCATTACTGACACTGAAAATCCTCAATTTCAGCTCTTTAGTATACTTAAAGTAGAACTTAAAACAGATCTTGTAGGTTTTATTTAAAAATAAGTAATTTTGTTTAAGGATTGGCCCATAAAGTAACCTGTTCGCTCCTGGGTCATTGCATCAGCGTGTGAATGAAGTCCCATCGACTTTCTGTTTGGGAAACGTCACACCATCCGCTATGAACAAAATAGCAGAAAGACGGGCACATCAACCCTTGCAAAAAGCATGCCACATGGTACTGTGGTAGTTATTTCATGTCATTTTTTCCACACATTGCCTGCATCAGCAAACAATGTTCAGTTGTCATTTTTAAGGTCTGAGCAATCACAGTTCACTACAGAGTACAGAAGCATCTTATCCGATATCATATTGTACACAATTTTTTGTCTAGTTTGTTTTCCTGTTAGCATGGTATCTCTAAACTTTATGAACAGATTCATTGGTAACTTCATCAGACCACAGGCTAAAATGTCACATTGTTTGTGTGTAGGAGCTGCCGGCAGTAGAGGAGGTGTGTGTATCGTTACCGGAAGATGCAGAACTGCAGCCTATAGGAAAAGTCTCCAGTATTATACAGCAGCTTGGTAAATATCCCCACACACTCACACTGAGGTCATGTCTCCACTTACTGTCTGATTTCTAAAGAACTGGAAAAACGTTTCACAAGTGCAGGCATTTTACCAGGCGTCTTTAATTGTTCTTTCTGTCTCTGCAGTTATCATCCAGTCTCTGAAAGACACACCCCCTCTGACTGATGACAGCATCATCTTTAGGTCTGATAGGCTGGCTTTGGGCAAGGTGGTTGGACTAGCAGAAACCCGGTTCTCTGTTCTCACTCTTTTCATATTTAGTCAATTTTTAGCATACAAAATCTCTGGATCATTGAATATGGTCTAACTCAAAGAAATAAAATAAACATTTTAGTCCAGCTTTGGTCCAAACCAAGTCAGACTTCAGAAAACTGCTTTCAAATAAGATTTAATCCAAGTGATTTTAACAATAAAGTCTGGAAAGCTACAATAACATTAGTAAATCCAATGGAGTCTAACTCTTGCAATGTCAGTCAGTAAGTAATCAGAAAAAAAACAACCCTTCACTATCAAAATGAATATTGTACAACAGACCTGCTAATAAATCTACCCTTACAGTGTTCAGTTTTGTCAGGACTGTGCCAGTAGGGTGTCAATTTTATTCCGTAATTTTGTAGGCCTTAGCTGTAGTGTTGTACTTGACTATGTTATACAGAATGTGTCTATAACAGGTTATACACTACCATTTAAATACATTTGTAAAGAAAATATTTCGAACCAAGAACCAAGAAAAATACTAGACAGCAAACTACTGAGCCAAAAGACTTTTTTCAAGCCCAAAACAATCTTGGACATTATATACTGTGCAATTTAATAGTTTCTCTTCAGATTTGTGGTTTACATCCCAGTGATTTTCTAGCCAGAGGCCTTCTCTGCTGACAATACTACACACTAATTTTTCTCTCTGGGTCCAGATGTCAACCTGTTTTGTTGCCCTAATGTTCTTTTCCCTTCACTGATCATAGCTAGGTCCAGTCTAGCACTGTTGGCAGTGCATTCATAGGTGCGCTGGTTTGCTGCTGGTGTGCAGGATCACGGGAAACATGATTATAGTGCGAAGGAAGAGAAATGTGCAGCACAGCCATTCAAAGAAGGACATTTAGGTTATATCTTTCTTTGAAAAAACGCTCTATGTAATTTTATCTACTCTTTTTTTCATCAACGAAAATATAGAGAGAGTTTGCTAGTTAGTATTTTTTAAAACTACATTTTAGTCTTGTCTTTTTTCGTCAACGGTATTGCATGTTGATATAGTCACAGTTAGTGTTTAAAGATGTCGGTGCTATCTTGTCATCTACTCATCTTACTTGTGGAAAAAAAGGTGTTTTATCTGTTTGTTTGTTTGGTTTTTTTTTTTTTTTTTTTTTTGGTGACCTGTTGGTTTCCACATGGCAATAATGGTCTGTTGTGTGCATGTGCCAGGTGTTTGAGGTGTTTGGTCCAGTGTCCAGTCCGCTGTATATTTTACGTTTGAACTCTGTGGAGCAGATAAGCAGCAAGGGGCTGATAGAGGGACTGACTGTTTATTACGCACCGGCCATCAAAGAGTACACAGGATACATCCTCACACAACAGCTTAGACTGTAAGTAAACAAGCACCACACACACAACCACGTATATATATGTGTATGTGTGTGTATGGGTATATATACATGTGTGTATATATATGTGTGTGTTTATGGGTCTATGTATATATGTGTGTGTATGTGTGTGTATGTATATACTTTAATATTCTCTCTCTCTCTCTCTCTCTCTCTCTCTCTCTCTCTCATTCATATATATATATATATATATATATATATATATATATATATATATATAAAAGACCAATATTATAATTAGAAATAAGGTTTGTTTGTTGATTAATTGTCACCTCTGATGTGATGGATTGATATTTATTTGTGACCAAACGTGGCCAGAATGTAATTGCGAAAATGCTTTTTTTCCAGTTTAAAGGGATCTGATGCATCCTGGAAAAACGATCAAGAACCACCAGAAGAGGTGAGCACAAAAAGAATTGATCATTTGAAATGATAGGTACAATAGTTTTAGTTTCATCAAGGAAGCATTTCTCAGAAACCTTGTTTCTTTTTCTTCCCTGCTCTACTGATGTCTTTCGGCTCAGTGTGCAGAGGGATGAACACAGATGCAATGACGTTTTAATCTTTTTTTTTTTTTTTTTTTTTTTCTTAATTGAGCCTGTTTTATAATCTCCTAAATCCATTCTCCCTGACATCCTTTTGCATTAAGGTGAATGGAGTTGTGCAAATGCTTCTCTTCCACCTGCTCAGATCCCGTCGTATTGCAGTTCTCTAGGCTTTTGTTGGCTGAGATGCCCAAAAAGACCTCTTCCCACATAGAAAACACTTTCATGCATCATGGTCCAACATTAACGTTTTTATTGGTTTTGCTGGCCTCATTAGGCCAACAGCCCAGAGAGCCACTACTGTGCCACAGACAAAGTTTTGTGCATATGAGCTTTTTGTAAATATAACTAAATACAGTGCAGTAGATTTCCCCATTAATTTAGTGTTGTGGATAAAAACACGATACACCATAAAACACAGCACAGTTTTCTTTAGGATCCTCACGTGTGTTTACTGAAATTATGTATAATTTCACATTTTAGATTTTACAGCAAAATACGTTATCCAGTGTCAGAATGAAATGCTTTCATATAGTGAAATAAACAACTAGACATAAAATGTGCGCTTGACAAAATTATTGGCATTGATGAATTTAAATTAGCTCCTCAAACAAAATAAAAAACAAAAAAGACTCACCTGTGCTTAATTTTCAGTGTACACATGACCTGAATTAACTAATGAATGATGGTTTTACTGCATAAAAAGGGGCATGTTTCCAGTTTCTTTTTCACAATAGCAAAGATGAGAGCTGTCTGAGACCATTAGAAACGCTGGTATTATGCAAAAAGCATAACAATTCCAATAGCTACAAGGCAAACGCCAAAGATCTTGATATCCCTGTTTCAACAGTTTTTAATGTTATCAAGAGGTTTCACATGCATAAAACTGTTACGAGGCTTCCAGGATGTGTTGCTAAGAAGAAACTCAATGAGAGATCTCTGCAGAGGTTGATGCGGATTGTTGAGAAGCCACTATGCAAGGCATCTAAATAGCTTCAGGCTGACCTGGTGCAATCTTGAGTGGTGCTTCCAGCCTATACCATGCACCACACATAAACCAAGTAGGGATTGATGGGCAAAGGCAAAGGAAGACACCACTATTGAAAGAAAGGCACAAAAAGGCAAGACTAATGTTTTCAAAAACTTTCATACATAAGCCACAGTCTTCCTGGAATAACATTCTATAGACAGATGAAACCTAAGTAGAGCTCTTAAAGAATGTAGTATAAAGCCCATTAGGAAAAGAACAACCTAAGTACAGTAAAACATGGTGGAGGTTCTATCATTCTGCTGGGTTACTTGCTGCCTCTGGTACTGGAGTCATTGTATGTACCAAAGGAACGCTGAAATCAGAAGTTTACCAAGGCATTTTAGAGCGAAATGTGTTATCCAGTGTCAGAAAACTAGGCTTGAGTCGAAGGTTTTGGGTCCTTCAGCAGGACAGTGACCCAATGCACACATCAAGCAGGACACAAGAATGGTTGAAAGGGAAAATATGGACTGTTTTAAACTGGACAACAATGAGTCCCGACCTAAATCCCATTGAAAACATTAGGAGAGAGTTCATATCTGGCATTGCAAAAGGGACTCCTGCAAACTTAAGAGCTTGACCCATTAGCAATGGAAGTGTGGCAGAAGCTACCAAGCAGAAGGGTGCAAGAAGCTTCTAGAAACATTTAGAGGCTGTCGTTGTTGTTCTGCAACCAAATATTAGCAAAGAGTGCCAATAATTACGTCTGGGGTACATTTTGTACAAAATTGGTTAATTTGCATTTATTTCTGAAGATATTCAAAATTCTGTACTTAAAATTCAGGGTTCCCAATAATTTCAACCAGGACTGTAAGGGCATCTCAAAAGTCAAGAGTCATGAATGATGGTGAGGACATTTAAATGGTAAATGGACTACACTTACATAGTGCTTTTCTGGTCTTATTGACCACTCAAAGCGCTTTACACTACTGCCACATTCAACTATCCACACATACATTCACACACTGATGATACATTGGGGGCAGTTTGAAGTTCAGTATCTTGCCCAAGGACACTTCAGCATGCAGACTGGAGGAGCTGGGCTTGAACCACTGACCTTCTGTGGACGACCCACTCTACCTCCTGGGCAATAGCCATTTAATGGTGGACTGTGTGATCCTTTTTAAAGTGGGCAGAGGTATTAAACAGGGATCAGTGATGCTGTATGCAATTTCACTTGTACTAATTTTCCACATAATAGGCAGCACTGTAAAAGCTTTTACTGTATTCAGTTTTGACAGTTTCATTGTGTCATCAACCTATGCTGATGATGTCATTGTCTTTGTAAACAACCAGAGAGATGTAAACACACTGGAGAACATTGTTGAAAGCTTGGGAGTCGTTTCTGCTGCAATGATCAACTGGAGGCCTTAGCATTACGAAACTGGAATAGTCCCTAGAAAACAGTCTTCCTGTTTTACGTTCTAAATTACCTGGGGGTTTATGTAGGGAATGAACAGTTAACTTAAAAAAAATGGGAAGCGAAAATTGAGCTAACGGCTCAGGGCTAGACACAGCACTGTTTTCAACTGACTGAGGTTGTTTAAAGCTAAGTAGTTAGCCTACTTTTTATCAGGGACCTTTTAAATCATAGAAACTGTTCTAATGGTCTAAGATTAAGCCCACAGACTTTGTTTTGGCTGTTGGAACAGCCTTTAATTAACAGGGCAAAACTGGACATGGAGATCAGCAACAGTTTATACAAAACCTCCACTAATAAAACGTGCTGACCTCCAGTGGAGGATTCTGCTCAGCGCTATCGTTGCCAGTGCTTTTATTTCTGTCCTGAATCCTGTGGCCTCAAACAAATTTCCTTTTCGTGCTTTGATTGAGACAATTTTTCACTGTTTTTTAGAGTGTAACAGACTTGACAGCTTCTTCACTTCTGTAATTCGTGTTCTTGACCAGTTTGGTGAAAACTTTTCAGGAACTAGTTTTATTTTGTGTCATAAAAAGACTAACTGTGTGAACTGCTAAAATTTCTGTAAACTTGCTGTATATGTCAGCAGGAAAAATAAAATGGTGGACAGGGGGCTACTTCAGTGTTGCACTGTAACATTAGGACTATACTGTGGCTGGAGCCCAGGTTTTATCAAACCTTGGAACAGCAGTAGTGTTACAGGGACATTATTTGCACTGTAAAAGATGAGGATATTCAGCTTGCAGATACTTTTATTGAAGGCTGATTTAGATAATGTATTCTTTAAAAAAACACTTTTACTACTTTATTATAAATACTGTGTCTTACTAATATGTATTTTAATGTAAATTTGTACTAAATATGTAAAAATAAAATAATTTTGTAAGAAAAAAAAACAATCTTTCTTTCTGCATGTCTGTCTGTCTCTCTCTCTCTCTCTCTCTCTCTCTCGTGCTTTCGCTTTCGCTCTCTCTCCAGGCTTTAGATTATAGTGATGATGAGAAAGAACAGCAGGCAAAGAGGACGGTGAAAAACTCCAAAAAGAGGCGGGACAATAATAATAAAGGTACTTAAAAGCACACGCTGTTCATGTATTTTCTGTATGCCTGAATGAAGATAATACACTGAAAACAGCTTTAGTCTAGGACTAGCCTTAATCCCTGCAAGAATTAATCTCTGTCGAAATGTAAATTTAAAATGTTTATAAAACCTTAAAACCATCCAATCTGGAAGAACTCAAAAGTTGAAAGTGTTTCCAGTACAATATGACACACATTCATCTGTCCTGTTTTTCTTACATTACTTCATCTTTTAGATGCAGATAATCCTGCCCACATCACCCAGAACACCTTGCAGCAGCAGCAGCAGCAGCAGCAGCAGCAGCAGCAGCAGCATGATGTCAGGGGTTTCCCACCAAGACATATGGGGCCTGCATTCAGGCAGCAGAACACGAGGAACAAACAGCCACTGTTCAGACACACACACCCACCATATAGACACACAGATGTGCCTTCCATGTATCCCCCACCTCTCTGCCCCTACCCTCCTCCACCTCCTCACCATTTTCCCCCACCCAACTTCCCTCTCTACCCTCCTCCTCCATCTTTCTTCAATCCATCTTTCTCCCCTCTTCTCTGGCCACCAAAGTGTGTCCCCTTCTCTGAGCTTCCTCCTCCTCCACCTCCCCCTCCTCCTCCACCTCAGTGATGCTCACAAACTCTGTATGTGTACACACCTGGCAGAGTTCCTTTTGGCAAGTTTATGTTTTGGTTTAATCTTGTTTGAAGAATATGTCATCTGTTTGTAGACTGTCAGACTGGACAGCTGGACAAATCATCTACATGTATCAGTCACCAGCTTTGCTTGTTAGCAGTGTTTATTAGGCTGTGCAGTCACTGATTATAAAAAGTGCTAATGTGCTGTGAGCAAACCACATACTCTGCCACTGTTGTGTTTTTAAGTTTTAAACATTATTTTAGATTTTATTTTTCTCACAGCTACAGACATTTTTCACAATCTAAACCTCCTGTGGGAATAGGGAAAGTAGCCCCTGGTCAAAATGGAATTTTTATTTTGGCATATTCCAAGTAAATGTGACCATTGTCTTAGACACAGTTGTGTCAAATTACATGCCATTACTTGCCACTTACACCTTGTTCACACATACTTATTGAAAAACTGGAGAGGCATTGTGAAGTGAACCTCCAACAACATGTTGAAACCACCCACTGCAATTTAAGACTCAAAAGGCACCCATAGGGGAGTTGAGAAATATTAAACTTTATGCAAATGTCTTGCAGACAACAAATGACACTTGTTTTGATTTCCTCATGGGACACTAGCAAATTGTTTTTTTTTCTTCTCTAACTGAACTGCATAAAAGAACTTCAAACAAAAGGGTGAAAAAGTTGATTGTCTCAGTAAAATTGTACCATAACGAATCAGGAAGCCATTGAATGAGCTATTGGGACACATGTAAGAAAAACACCAAGTGGAAACACATTGCTTGGAAATGAACTAGTTCCTCTTGCACCAGTATTATGGCGTCATGAAAAAATAACTGTCCAATAGTATTTATGTTTGTAATTTACCTGCTCATCATGTAAGAAACGAGGGGGGCTCCCATTTAAAGTCAATGTGTGACAAGGCGAAAGCTTTACAGATGCTATCGTTTTTCCTGATTTCACTTTCTGAGATAATGCCAGTGTCCAATGGACTCGAAAATAAATGTTTGAATGTCAGTTTTAAGCACCTGAAATAACATCTGAGAGTCACATGGCTGATTTTGGTGAGATTATGTGACAGCCAAATTGACCAACAGGAAATTTATGGAAGCTTGGTGAATTTCTAAACATTTGTATACGTTTTTAAACTCCACTTCAAGGCAGAATTATGTGCATTCTAAGCACATTATGTGTGTATGACAAGCGTTACCATCTGTATATCAAAGGAAATCACAATCAGCTTGTTGTGCATCATGGTGCACTTAGAGCAACACGCTTCCTTCACACTTATGGCCAAGTTTATTTATGAGCCTTGTATCCACACATTGGACATTTATTTCCCTTTAGTGATACTTGCATTCATTTGGTGTTTGCATAAAATTGATCATTTGAGAAACAAAATAATGTTATGCAGACACAGATTTTTATTTTCTTATTTCATTAAGATTGTGCTGCAGATTTTAATTTCAAATATAGACTTACTGTATGTTCCTTATCTTTAGTTGCTAAATGACTGAAATAGCACAGTTAACTTTGAAAGAAAGCAGAAAAATATTTTCTTTAGTCTTACATTTAAGGTGTAAATAATACACAAAACAGTTCTACTGATGGGAAAGTTATAGTCTATATAATGCTGTAGTTACAGCTCTATACTCAGGCTTCATTCTTTAAATGTATTCCAGTGTTTTGGTCCTGTCTCATCTGTAAGTTCTTGTTCCCTACACACAGTCATGTCCTGCAGAGAATGGAAGAGCAATATGATATGATTTTTAGGCCTGAGGAAATGGACTGTGGAAAGGAACAGCTGTTCAGTCTGAATTCAGTTACAGCTACATCTTCTCTAGACCTCCTGGACATATGCTCCTATATTTTTATTTTATTTTATTTTATTTTACTAATATTCTTTGTAAATGTTAACATTTGCACCATTTCAAGAACTGCACCAATGGCAAATAAATGTGTCTGTGAAAGTTGCATGTTAGTGTTTTGAGCCACACTTTTCTTGTGTAAAATGTTTTTGTCGTACTGTTGTGTAAAGCTGCTGCTGTGTTCAGTCTCTTTCACAACCTTTTCTTGACAGAACATTTCTACACTCTGAGTGAAACTGGAATCTGGATTTAAATACTGTAACAGTGAGGCTATGACAAATTGCCAGTTGGGTAACCCAGAATGACAACATGTTTTGATTTGATTGGCTTACCATGACATCAGTCAAATGCCAAAATACAGTTTAACACTTACATTTAACATAAATGAAAACTGAATTTAAATTTTTGAATGATTTTACTTTAATAAATACTCAGTTGTCAGTTTATTAGGTGCACCTTGGCAAATTTAGTAAAGTCTGATCCAACTGTCCTGCAATATATTTAAACTTCATATAATGTACAGTTTTTGTTAACAGTTTGAGATGTGTTGATTCAACTGTGTGGTCATTTTGGAGGATGCAGGTTGTGATGCTTTTTCTGTTATTTAGCCTAACCTCACTGATATAAATGAAGGTAGGCTAATTTATATCCATTAGTGTAATGCTGTACAATACAGCAGCATCAGAGACTACATCCTCTGAAACGACCATACAGTTGAATCAGCACCTCTCTAAAACTGTTTCAAATAGACTGGCACTCAGTAAAGTACATCTCTCTGCCAAGGTGAAAAATGCCCTATCTGACAATGTTAAGGAAAGTGATATAAAAAATGGCTTGGTCAGCCCTGTTAACTGGATCTTCCCCAAAAAGAAATGGGTTCTTCCCTGGCCCAGTCAACATTGCTCTACCAAGTTTGGTGCAATTTGGTTCAGTACATTTTGTGTTATCCTGCTGACAAACAAACCACCAAACAGATACAGGTGAGAAGATAACTTCCTTGGCAGAGGTATTAAAAACTGAACATTAGAAATGTCCTGGAGGTAGGAATCAGGCCTGTAAATTAGACTGCAACTTAGTGCAGTCAGCCCTGGACTTCCATAAACAGAAGGCCAGATGATGAAATTTCATAAAATCTAAGAAGGTCTAAGTCTAATGTAAATCATAAACACTATGCATGCAATCTAAAATTATATGTATTTTTATACAATATTCTTCAAATTGCACAAAATGAGCTATAAATCTAGTGGCACTTCTGGAGCTGCTTCCCTTTTTTGAATTTCCAATTCCCGTCTTTTTTTTTTCATATGAAAATGGTAAAAATTTATATTTTATCCTGATGACTTTATAAAAACCTTTTTAAAGGTCCTATGGGAACTATGGGACACCTAACCAAACCAAACTCTAAACAAATAACAAGTCCCAATTGTCCGTTTAGGCTGAAACATTGGATGAGATAACACTTCCTCTGACACAAGATAGGAGGGCCAGTCACAGGAAAAGGTGGAGTGGAAATACTGCACACCATCAGACATAAAACACACCTTTTCACTGTATGTGCATAAGCATGGCTGTCTTTCATTCGAGTGAGTCTGATAACAACTTTGAAATTGGTGAATATCAGCAATTCCCCAAATCTGAACATGAGGATGCCGCTACAGAGAGAACTGAAAAACAAAGTAAGTGATCAGGGACATAGGAGATTAAGTGCTTTTGTGTTTTTATTGCACAGTATAAAACAAGAATATTAACATTTGGCTTAGTGTATTTAGGTGTTGGGTGGGTAACAGGGCGCGAATCCAACTAATAAGATGTTTTCTTTGTGTGTCTCTGTGTGTTTCTGTACAGAGTTAAGACATCTCAGTGTGATTCTGCTGAGTTTTGGGCTGCTGTGTGTTCTTCAAGTGATTCTTAACATCTCTCTTAGACTTGCTCTGAGTGAGCCGACTGATAAAGGTAGATAGACACTAGACTGCAGTTCCTCTCAGCTCTAATCAGTGTTTGAGCATGATATAGCTCATTGTTTTGGCTTTACAGCCCATGACATTGCCGTTTTGGATTTGTCTCATCTCTCTCATCAACATCTGGCAAACCAAACAAGCTCATGACAGACAGACAAAGGTAGTGGCTAGGTGGTGAACATCATGGAGCATTTAGCACCTAAAGACAAATTTTTCCGTGGAGCTGATTGAGATCAAACCATGGCTAAAACGAGAGTGAATATTGGACTTGCATTAATCAGGTAGACACAACTCTTTAAATAAATGTTGCTCTGTGTCTGTTGGATGTATAAAGAGACAACTGTTTGCTAATATTTTAGCACACAGTTGTAGGCTAACAACTTTATAAGGTGGTAATATATATTTAAAGTATTATTAAATGACTTTTTAAAATTTATTTATTTTTTGCCATTTGAGGGCAGTGGATCAAGTCATATTTGCACTGATATAAGTATGTAGAGGTATATTGAATGCCATTTCAGTCAAAATTAAATAAATACATAAATATGCTTATGAAATAAATAAATATGGCTGAAATAAATAAATGGGGCAAAAGATATATGAATAAATATAAATATAGAAGTTTTTCAAAGGACTACTGTTATTTATTTCAGGGGATTTTTATTTCATAATGCCACATTTATTTCCTTCTTTTTATTTCCATCAGTTATACTCACATGGACAGGGCGTGGTTCTCTCTCAGATTCATACCAGTAGATCTCAATGGCTGGTCACGCATAAATAGTCAATACGGTTTGTCTCGGCTCTTGCTGTTTTCTACTAAGTGGTACATTGAAACTTGTGGGACGATGCTTCACTCATTTACCTTTTACACACTTTGGAGATCAAACTGTGTAAAAGGAAGGAGAGGAGGTGGAACCAGCCCCGATGACTTTCAAAGTAAACACACAGACTGACCGCTGCGCAGACATTCATTTTCAGTAAGTTAAGTTAAGTTATGTGTGTGTTTGTGGTCTGGTTGTGTGCATGACTTTATAGTGTTTTCCTACCCAGCCAAACAGCATTTAAATAGTTTACCTGCCAAAAAGCATAGCTAACTTCACAGTAGGAAAAGCACAGGTGTAAATAATAAAATTGTGGTTGATCTCGATTTAGATGCTTGTATCATTCATGTTGGCTCACTGTCACATTGTCATGGCTTACTGGGACATTTGAATAGAACAGAGCCATATGTTATTAGTAACACCTTTGCTTTTCCTACCAGGATTAGTAAAATGTCTGTTTTTCATAACAGACATAAGTTAGAGTGACATGGGATATTGTAATTATAACAGCAACAGTGGTAGTTGTTGCAGTGTTACACTGTATATAATATTATTAAAATCTACATACACTGAGATTATGAATAGTTTGGGGAAAAGAATGAGTGATCATTTTCACTCATTTCAACTTTTTTTTAATAATTGCAATTTTCAGGCCTCAAATGGACAAATCTGATTCAGCTCTACAGTCTTTTTTCTTGTGTGGCATGTAAAAGAGCAGCTGATTTGAATCCAGAGGTTAAGTAATGTCTTCAGACTCCACCCAAGACCTGATCTGGGGTTGTGTCAGGGTAAACAAATGTGAGGTGACTGTACACCAAATGGGGAAAAACATGACAATCCATACCCTTGGCAAAATTAACAATCCATCTAATCAATAACAAAAAACTCCAGGCCTTACTAATAGGCCTGGAGTTTTTTGTCCATTCATAGTATATATACTGTTTAAGACACTAACATTGTGCGTAAAACACTGAACACCACAATTATGTAGTCGTACTTAAAAGGGTTGGTTCACATTACAAAAGAAAGACATTTTCCTCTAGTTACCTTTAGTGGTATCATAGTTATTATAATACAATATAATTTATAATGTAAAGTTGTGTATATGTGTGTGTATATATATATAATTATTATTATTATATTATAGTTATATCATCTAGTGGTATTTTTTTTTATTTTATTTGCTCAGGTTTGGCGATATCAGTCTGAAATATTTGTCTCCAACCTCGACAATGGAGGAGAATAGAATTTTATTGTTGACAGCATTGAAAAATGATCTTTCAAAAATTTACAGAAACAATTCTTCCAATAAACAGCATTACACTGTAAAATCCACAGTCCTAACTATTAACAGTTTTCACTAAAACTTCTTTCTATCAGAGGTAACACTTTGCATAGGTCTGTAGTTTTCTATAATTTGTGATATGTAACCTTGGTACTTATTGGTAATTGGTACTAAATGTAGGGAAAATGGATACAGTAAGTGCGTTTTCAACTACCTGTTTTTAAGATTTCATGCCCATGACAGCTGTGGCCAGACACATTATGTTTTTGGATTATCCATATGTCCATACGTCTGTACATCCATACATCCATTAATCCATACATCCATTCATTCCATTCTCTTGAACACAATATCTCAGGAACGCCTTGAGGGAATTTCTTCAAAGTTGGTCAAACGTCTAATTGGACTCAAGGATGAGCTTATTAGAATTTGGTGGTTAAAGGTCAATTTCAATGTGACCTGACAAAACATGTTTTGGCCATAACTCAAGAATTCATACGCTAATTATGACAAAATTTAACAATAATGTCTAAAAGGATAAAATGAAGTGATGACATTTTACATCCAAAAGGTCAAAGGTCAACTTCACTGTGAAATCAGAATGTTCTGCAAATACACTTAATACCTTTTATTAAGTCCTTCAAAGTCCTCACTTCATATATTATAAGAGTCTGGACAGACATAGATGCAAACTACAATTTGGCTAGTTGTCGGAGGCATACAACTGCAAGGTGATAATTCTAGTTATCTGTATTTTCAATTTGCACATGTGTAGAAAAGCAATAAATCTGAAAAAAAAAGAAAAGTTGGTGTATCGATAAAAACAAAATATGACAGTGAACTGAAAACAGATTTAGTGAATAAATGCTGACGTACATGAAGCAATCTTACTTATTTGCCACTCGTCACTTCCAACGAAGAGATGAAAACATCTGCATGAAGCGATCGGGAGACTCTAACCGTCGTTTCCATTACGTTTTCCACATGGTTTCCATTGTTTGTTCTTTGACTGGAGCTTTCCAAATTAATTCATCTCTTCTGCAATGGTTTAATGGCACCCGACTGGACATTTGATACCACCAACTGTTAATCTCAATGAACCAGCTCCTAATATTCACAAAGCAGTAGTGGATGGAAACTGCATTAATTCTTATTTTCTTTTGCTGATTTTCTGGAAATTTGATTAAAATTTACAATATGTTTGGATGGAAACTTGGCTGATGTTCAGTTGGTACGTTTCCAATTAATTAATTAACAATTAACAAATTAATCAATTGCTAGCATAACCTTGAGCCATGGTTCCCAACTTTTGTTGCTTGTGACTCCCTAATATGAGGCAATATCTCATTGCATCCCCTAAGTCACATATCTATAAATTGTGGTCAGTCAGAGTGATTTTCCCCTCTCATATTGGTTCATTGGAATAATTTTTAGAGGCCTGAAAAGGTGAAACTAGTATTTCACAATAAATAAGCAAAAAAACAAAAAACAAGTAACCTTGTAACCCACTAGGAGGAACTCTGAGACAGTGACTGTTTATAAACTAAACACAAGTAACTAAGCTCAAATAACTGTCTCACAAATTATTCTCTATTTTCCTCATATTTTATAAAGAATTACATAGGTCTTTACGTAGCGTTGTAACATATTGTGTTGACTTGCAGCATCCTGTTCTCTGTTGCATCATGATGTTCTGCTCTGTGGTGCATGTTCTGTATTGTGACACATTACGTTGGTGTGTCAAGGTGAGACAGAGGAAGACAGCTGTCCACAGAGCTGGCTGATGTTTGGCTCCAGTTGTTACTACATCTCCTCACAGAGGAGGAGCTGGGATGACAGCCGGCAGGACTGTGTGCAGAGATATGCTGACCTGGCCATCATCAGCAGCAAACAGGAACAGGTACCTTTATACTCCCGTACCTTTGCATATTTTCAGCTTTGCTCTGGACATTTCTTATTTAATCTGAGAAACCATCTTAAGTGTATCTGGAAAAAAATAGCCTGGGAGTGCCAAGAGAACAGGATGATGACTTGTTAGCTCATTATTTTACTGTAGATCATTGCTACAGATTTTGTATGGGAAAAGACAGGAAATCTGGCTTTTATGCATTTATATATGAACACTGAAAAAGTTTAAAAATACATAGAACCTATTGTTTATGAGGATGTTGGTTCATAACAGGCCTTCCTCACTGGACTCACAATGGCAGCATGGGTCGGTATGACTGACAGGGCGGTCGAAGGCACTTGGATATGGGTGGATGGAACACCAGTGAACAAAGACGGGTGAGACAGCTCATACTTTATGGAATCTCACCCACTGATACTATATACCAATGAGTATTGGCCAAATTCAATCACCAGTTCAGAGGATTCCTAATAATTATCTGAATTCTGCACTGAACCCACAAGTGTGCAAACCACTGAACTGTCTTGGTCTCAGTCTCAGTCCGTCCTCTACTTCATTTTTTTTTTTTTTTTGGATCCAGCATCTGTTGAAGCTCTACATTCTGATTCTATGTTTTTGGCCCTGTCCTCCACAGCCGGCCCCCTGCCCTCATAATTTTCCATGTGGTTGACAGAACATAAGGAAATAAACAAATCAGGTTTAATGATGACAATTAAAGACTACATGGGCCTGAAAGGAATATACACAGTCCTCAGATTAATATTTGTAAAAATCTGTATGGTTTTTTTATTCACAGAGCTGCAACAGAAAATATGTGCCACATATCAACTGAGATGAGAAGCAAAGCTTATAATTTGGTGATAGGCAACACATGAACAGAACTTTTTTCAATCTCAAAACCAGTAGTAGCAGTAAATGCACTAAATAACAAGATCTAACTATACCAGTCAAATTGTCCCACTGTCATGTTGATTTGAACAGTGCCCTCAGTGACAGCATGCTTTGTTCTGTGTGTAGTCTGCAGTGGGCAAATGGACAGCCTGATGGAGCGTTTGGAGGAGAAGACTGTGGTGAGCTTCGTACAATGATTAATTTCATTGGCTTGAATGACTATAACTGTAGCACCAGGAACCAGTGGATCTGTGAGAAAACATTATGGCAGCTTTAACTGTGTGTATGTGTGTCCTGCTCCTTCACCTTCCTTTGCTGTAATTGGACTGCTGTTTGAATCGTATTTGTACTTGATGTAAAAATAAAACAGAACATCAGAACCATAGAGTAGCCAATAAGAATTCTTTGTTGAACAATAAGGTAATGTTATTAACCAAGTGATGACATTTTACAAAACGATGACTTAGTGATGAAACCTCAAGGTTCAAGTCTGGAAAAAGATGATTCAACAGCCTGCTTGGAGTTTGTAAAACAGCACTTAAAGGACTCTGAAAGCATGAGGGAAAATATTCAATGGTCTGATGAGACAAAAATTGAACCTTTTGGGCAGAGCTCCAAACACTATCACTAGTGAACACCAGTGCTGATCACCTGATTGATACCATCCCTACAGTGAAGCATGGTGGTGGCAACATCATGCCATGGGGGTGCATCTCAGCGGCATGGACTGGGAGACTGGAGACTCTATGCTTTAGCTTTGTTATAATGTGTGATCTTTTAAACAAAGTATACTGCAAAAACCTCAGAGTTTTTTGTTTTGGTTTGGGTTTTTTTCGGGGGTTTATGGTGGGGTTAATAATTGACAGCACTAAATAAATGATTGGCATAATTTTTTCACTTTTATTATTTTCATGGTAGATACATTTTGTGACATACTTAAAATCAGAGTAATACAGACCTCCCCTTTAAACTCTCTTAAACCCTGTCTGCAGCTGCGTTAAGTTAAACCTCAGATAACCTCTAATGGTGTTTCAGTGATTTCTACAGGACACAGCAACTGGGTTTTGACTAGACTGCAGCTATAGTTTAAATCACAGCTTCTGAGGACACAGCAATGGGGTTTAAGAGACTATGTGACAATACAGGTTTAAACCCGTCCTGAACCTTAAAGTACAATCTATCAATCATCCATCCTTATCATAAAGTGTATTTAAAATGACATCTTTCTAAAACAAATGTTTTACTGAGCCTTGCCAGACCACACCGAAAGAAGTGTAAGAATACAAGACTTTTCAGACACTAATAAAGACAATGTGGCGACAATGTGGCGAGATATCACTTGGATACACCAAGTGATATCATACACTTTTTATCGCAAGATCAACTGAGCTTCCAAGATATAATCTTGTTTAAGGGAGGAAGAGTTGTCACTGCAGACTCAGTCACAAAAAAGGATATCATCATAAAAACAAATCAAGAATTGTCAAACTGTCTGGTGTCAGGGGAAATGCAGCTATAGCTTGTTTCCCATAGCCTAAGAATTTTTAATGCAATAATGAGACAGACAGATCATTTAACAAAATGATATTTTGTATTAGCTGCACCAATCTAACCTACCAAAAAGTGGAAGTATCAAACATATCAAAATTCATTTCACAAACATGGCTGCAAAATAATAACTTCTGTTAATTTGTTTTTTTTTTACACAGACGTGCCTCACGTATCAATAACTTTCATCAAAATAGTAAACTTTTTCTGAGTTGCTCATTTGGTCATTCTGGCAGATTTGTTCATCTGTTTTGATTTAATTTAATAATGCATTGTACTTTACAATCATTTTACAGTATATATGATGTTTTTTAATATAAACTCTTAATTTGAAAAATGACGAGTAAGTATAGGTATCAAATAACTGCAGAATTAAATACTCAAGTAAAATACATGTACCTCAAAATTGTACTTAAGCACGGTACTTGAGTAAATGTAATTAAAACCACTCCCTGTGAATGAGTTGAACATGTGTATAGAGAGTTGATAACAGAGCTGTTAGCGTTACATTGTTATAAAGCAGTTATGAACTCTGCTGAATAGATTAGGGTGTAAATATTTTTTCCATTCTTTGTAACTGCATAAATTAGCAGCTCCCCATAATCCTCTTGTTCTTTTTAAAAAAAAAAAAACCTGTGACCCCACAAAACACTTGGACTCATGTGGCTCCAACAACTCTAATGATTGTCATTACAATAGCCAGGAGCGCCAATGAACCAAGTGCTATCAATGGCCTCGATAACGGCCCAACAGAGATTAGATACCTTGGATTCCCCACCAGAGAGTCAGAACAAAAGAAGCCTTTTGGATCAGAGGTGAAATGTCTTCAAGATCTACAGCCAAGTCCAGTTGCCCTTGATTCAACTCTTCTTGGGTACTTACCTGGATGAGTGAGAATCTTCACAGACAAACAACTAAATACATTTTTTAAAAATTTGCTCTTGTATTGTTGGTTTTCGGAAGACAAAGAAAATGACCTCTCAACTACCAGTATACTGATTATCCCTCTTATTTTGGTTGGTAAGTGCTAAGATGTGATTGGACAATTCCTTTTCAGTGGTGGGGTGACTTAGGAGTGACTTAGGTAACTGTAGTTTCAGTTCAGACTGAGCTGGTACGCATGTGCACTATAGCGATTGGATTATACTTTGAAACAGTTATAATAGAGCAACAGATACACATTTTGCCCTCATATGTGCCTGTTATGGTACATATGTACGTAAAAATGTTGTGTTTAGGTATATACATTTGCTTGTACCTCTATTTTTGAGTGTTTAACTGCCCTGCAGCATTTTCCCATCAGTCCACTGTTAGTAAGTAGGGTCAAAATCCACAATCCTTATTCCATGCAAAAACAATGTTCAAAAAAACTTATCACAGGCTAATAAAACAAATTATATCACTGTACACTGTACACAGTACACACACTTGTACCTTTTTCACTGGTTATGATAAATGTGACCTACCTCATCATTAGCACATACTGTATTCAATTTACCGTATTACCATTACAAGTCACAGGACTTTAATAATCTAATGCTAATGGAGTACTTAATGATTCATTATCACTTACTTGTCGGATGATGTAGGTTGTCCCAGTGTAGGTGAAAAGTGCTTTTTATTAATATTATGATTTAAATTACCTATTTAGTGTGTTAACCAAGTAATGTTGCCCCTATCTTGGTCACCCCCAGATAGAGGAGCATGCAGACCTGTTGCAGGTATGACTTCTTCCAAAACAAAAGAGGCAAACTGACCCTCAAGGGGGAACCCTTCCCACATTAGCATCCATATTTTTACCATGAAATCCACTAATTTACTCATTAATAATTATGTAAGTAAGGTGTTTTAGTGGGAATTTAAGAGACTGTTTGGTGGAAAATAATTTAATATGTTAATTGTATTTTTTAATGGATTATATGCACGGCCTGTTCGAGTGTTTGAGGGGCAAAATCACTATCACCTTAAACTGAGCAGGAAACATGAAAATCCGTTAATTTATACCCTCAAAGGGCCTTAAATTTTTAATTGAGGTGAAAATTCAAAGATAGTTTTAATTTTTTTTATGTTTGTTTGTTTGCTTGTTTCTGAAACTCACACAAACACACACACACACACACACACACACACACACACACACACACACACACACACACACACACACACACACACACACACACACACACACCAACATACAAATGCTAACATTGCTCTGTGAATGCTGTATGTTTAAATAGTCAGCTAATGACTTTTTATTAGATGATAGTAGGTCAGTGTTGTTTTTACAGCTTGTTCCACTGCCCCAAGTAGCCAAAAACAATTAATACTGCCTAAGGGCAGGCCATTTTGTAGATTTGTAGAATATTTCATGTTAATGTGAAAATAAAGGGGAAAGCTGTATACCACTTAAATTGCAATTCATTTGATAATTTAGAGCTTTTTGAATAAATTTCAAATTAATTGACATATTATATGGCCCTCCATCTTTTAAAGTGTAAATAAAGGATTAATTGATGGTATTTTCATGTATTCTTTGTTCCATAGTGTGGAGAATCTGAGGTGGTGAAATGGATCTAGATAGATAGATAACCTTAACACCGAGCATAGACACACATTCACCTCACACACATGCACACACATGGACACACACACATGGACACACACATGGACACAGATGGAATTTCATGTTGTTCATGTGTGTCATCCCTCGTGTCCCTCGTGTATACAATCCTGTTGTTAATTATTGTTGGTTTGTCTGTCAGCTCACGTAACTGTTCATCCGTCTGTCTACCTGTAAGCCTGATTTTTGTATAATAAAACCCCTTCACCACATCAGCCTGTCTTGTGTGTCTTACTTTGGGACCTTTGCCCCGAGTTCCTGGCTTCTGTTTGACACTAAAAATGAATATATTATAACTATAATTAATATTATGTAAATATCATGAAATAATTGTGTAAATATCATAAAAATAAAACAAGTTCCCTTTGCAAACTGTATCCCTGATAGTGCTGTGTAGACGAGGAAACCAACAGTTGTGGGAGTTAGGTGGGAAACAGGCAGGTGGGGAGATATAATTACACATAAAGCAAGCAACAGAACAGAGCGCTTGACCTTGGAGTTAGATTCTAAGAGAAAATATAAAACTGTTGTGACAGTAGGGAAAATATTAGTATTTATTAGGACAAGAGCATCAGACAAAGAGCCATAGATACCAAGGTTAGCATCAGGTGGTGTGAGACAGGGATACACGGGTTTAAGGACAGGGAGGATATGAAGGAATGCAGCAGATGAAGGAGTAATCACTCCAGTGAAACTGATAATAAAACAACATTCAAGCCATGAAAAACAGATACTAAATGCATGAAAAAGTGAAATAAGAGAACTGGAGGTCAGCCTTGGCCAAAAGAGGGCACTTTTGATCCTGCCTGCTGTAAAAAGGTGGAAACACATTTTAACATTACATAAGCGTGCAGGCAAAAGGAAGAGAGAGAGAGAGGTTTTAGGATGGTTTAAGCAAGAGGGTGAGCATGATAGATGTGCGATTAAAGACAGGGAAGATTATCATAAAGCATTAAAGAGGGAAACAAGAAAGCAGGTCAGAAAGCCATATACATGATGCAGACATATCACATTTGACAGCAAGGAGGATAGTGACAGTGTGAGTATGGACAGTGTGATAGGGTTAATGAAAATGGAGCGGCCAATGTTCTCTGAGTACATAGTACATCATGTTGAGCAATACAGGAAGGATAACAGAGATGCAAGGGAGCAAAATAGGCAATTGGCCAGTTAACTCACACAGTTGCAGCTGAGAAAATTGATAATATATACAGTACATGACAGGCACATTCTGAATGGGCACTGCACTAATAAATTTTTAAAAAGAAAAACTTGAACTAAGGATTATACAATGCAGAAAGAAATTTTGATGCATTGTTCAATTCAAACACTAACTGAAGCAAATTGTGGTAAAATTATGTGAGAGCTGGGTTGTTTGCACCAGCTGTTCGCAAATCCAATTGCAAGATTGTGTGTGAGGTCATTCCTAAGTTTTTCTAGCTTGTTTCAAGCATATTTACTAAATCATTTTGCAACATTAAACTGAAGGAATGTCTTAGCTTGTAAAGTCTACAAATGTATACATCTTCTATCTAAACTTGACTGCAGAAGTATTTTTGTTTTATTTACATATCTACTGTGTGTATCTACTATGTTTAAATGTGGAATAATGTGTTTTAAATCAGTAGTATTCATGCAGTGTATGGTGAGTGGGAAATATCCAATTATGCTAACGTAGCTAATGATAGGTAATTTATCAAAACATTATTGACAAAAAGTTTTGTAATCTGAGGCGTGTTCTGTTATTTAAAAAAACATTTGGCGTCATTTATATGTATATGGAATATGATGCAGATTTGGTGTGTATTTGTGAGTGGTTGAAAACGGGAGGGGGGAAGCCCCGTATATACAGACGGGTGACAGTTTAAAGGAAAAAACAACATAAAGTATCTTAGTAAGGTGCTGGGCCACCACGTTCCACCAGAACAGCTTCAATGCACCCTGGCATTGATTCTTCAAATCTCTGGAACTCTACTGGAGGGATGGAACACCATTTTTCCAAAAGATATTCCCTCATTTGGTGTTTTGATGTTGGTGGTGGAGAGCACTTTCTAACACCTTGTTCCAAAATCTCCCGTAGGTATTCAATTGGGTTGAGACCTGGGGACTGCTAAGGCCATAGCGTATGATTCACATCATTTTGACACTCATCAGACTATTCATTGACCCCTCATGCCCTATGGATGGGGACATTGTCATCCTGGAAGAGACCAGCATAAAAATGTTTCATCATAAAATAAAGGTGATGACTCAGAACAACTTTATATTGATTTGCAGTGACCTTTCCCTCTAAGGGAACAAGTGGACCCAATCCATGCCAGCAAAATGCCCCCCATAGCATAACAGAGAAACCGGATCCCCTCACTGTAGGGGTCAAGCCTTCAGGTCTGTACCATTCTCTTGGTGTACGCTGCACATGCACTTACCCACTTGTCGAGAATATGGTGAAGGATGGCTCACTTTCGCTTTTTTCCACATCTCTGTAGACCAGTGCCCATGGTTCTTGCACCACTGAACTCTCAAATGTGCCTTCATCTTTGTAGCTAGGGGTTTATGCACTCCAACCCTACTTTACTATGATTTCAATTAAATTTATTTCAATTCAATTCAGTGGCAATTTATTGCCATGGGAAACAAAGAGCATTGTCAGAGCAAGTGTTAAATAAAAACAACTTAAAACACAATAAAAATAACAAAAAAAAGTATATAAACAAAAGAAGTGTGATTTTGATGTTACAAATATATATATATATATATATATATATATATATATATATATATATATATATATATATATATATTGAGAGAGCGATGAGTAAAAGATAAAATAGAAAAATGTAAACTTGCAGTTAAAAATATAAATATAAATACAAATAAGTGAAAAATATATAAACCCTGTAACATTTTTTTTTATAAATGAATGAATGTATTTAAAGATACTTGTTCTGTATGTTTGTACAGTATGTATGTCTATGTACAGAGATAAGTACAGTGCAAATGGTTAATGCAGGAATAAACAGGTGATTGAATACAACCAGCATCCAATGGAATAATTGGATGCCCTTTTCTGGTCACAACAGCTCGCAAATCTTCCGGCTGTGTTTGTAGATTGCTGTATGTAGCTCTCTGATGCCTTGGTACAGTTAGCAAGTGGTTAAAAAGTGCAGCTTAGTTTCCACCTCCTGCTGTGTGCAGTGGGTGCAAAGTCTTTTCCCGCTGGGGACCCAGGTCTGCCTGTGGCGGCTTTGCTATAGCTTAATGCAATATTTTTGTTAAACCCCTTGAATTAAAGCTGAAAGTCTACACTTCAATCACATCTTGATGATTTCGTTACATATCCATTGTGGTGACGTAAATAGGCAACATAACAAAAACTTTGTCACTATCCAAATACTTATGTACCTAACTCTATGTCTTTTTAACCCCGAAATGACTGTTCACCATGTGATGAACAGTTCGCAAAATCCAAGCTCTAAATTTAGTTGAAACCTCAATCTGGAAAATGGCATCAACAACAAACTTGTCACCTTGAGGCAACTATTTTCTCAACAACATGCCCTCCTCTAGGAAGTACCCATGTGCCACACTTTCCATCTGTTCCATTGGACGCACTTGCTGACACAGCTCCATTAGAGTAGGGTTCTCCTGCTGCTTTTTCACCCTTTTTCTCTTCTAATTTATTCTTGTCCGAACAAGTCTGAACCCTAGTGACAGCACATGCAAGAAAAAAACAGTGGAAAGTCCTCAGGAAAAGGCAGACAAGGAGGCTTGAGCCACTAGTACAGTTGACTTGGTGTGCTATTGAACTGCAGCAATAGCTTCAGCCTTCTCACTCAACCATGTTGGAGCAAAAAGGGCCACAGGTTTTACAGAGTGCTTACCTGATGCTTTGATTTCAGTATTGAACACTCAGCTTACCAATTACCCCTTCCTAGGCAATAGTTACAACTCCAACTTGAATCCAACTTGTTATCATTTTTACCTGACTTAAAAGAAGGAAGCTCACCTCCTGAACCTTTCTGATGACCACCAATAGCTCTATCTCTTTGACCAGAGTCAACCCATACTTTGAGTCAAGGCATATTCATCTGCTATGACAGCTATTTGCATAAGTTTTAGTCAGTCTTTCACTCAAATGAGTAGCCATGCACTCAGGCAGTTTCTTCAAACTGCTCCAAGAAGATTAGGTCAAGTAACTCTTCAGAAGTCTGAACCACAGAGGCCAGCTGCAGAAAGGACAGATCACATGCAAACTCTACATAGGTCTGTTTCTCATATCTTTTTGCAGCCCTGAATTTCTGCCGGTAAGCCTCAGGTACTAGTTCATATGCTTTTAAAACTGCCATTTTTACCTCGGGATAGTTTTCACTGTCTGTTATAGGCAAAGCAAAATAAGCTTCCTGAGCATTCCCAGTCAACAACACATTGTAGTAGCAGGGACTGCTCAGAACCACTCCACTTCCTGTTTTTAGCCAATATCTTGAACAAGAAATATGTATCTGGCTTCTGTTCTGAAAACTTGGGAACCAATTGCAAGCAACCAGAGACATTCAAATTAGTAGAACTACCCCCACAAGGTTCCAGCTCTTTAACTGTTGAGGGAAAGGATCTAACCCTCCTTAATCAGATCAAGAACTGACAGTCTTGTTCCTGTTGTAACTCAGCCTCACGTAGCCACACATTGTATTTTAACCTCTCGATTTCAACAGCTTGTTCCTCTGTATGAATGGCCTGTTCTCATTTCAGAGCCTTTCCCTCACATTCCAAGTCAGAGCTACCCTAACCCCAGCTATAGGCCGTACAAATTTTACAGACTGGAAGACTAACCAGAGGAGTAACTGCACCTTGACTGTCAGTGCCTTTTACCACAGCAGACAAAACCCCCAACTGAACCAAGCTTTCCTTTACTATACCCAAAATGCAGTCTTTATACCCATGAATAGTGATTTTGATTTCAAAGTGCCATGCCACTTTTAGCAACTGATCCTTAGAGCAGGCATCTAGTAGAACTTCACTTGGATTCTGCACGAGTTCCTCTACAGCTGACATGGCCACACCAATACCAGTAGCCAAACTGCACTGCCTCTTAACTCAATACTTAGAAAACACAACACCCAAAAAATGTTACTAGTCATGAAAACCCAAGACCACAATTCAAAACACTAAGCTAACCTGCCAATCATAGACACTGCCTACAAAAGTGTACCCCCCAACCTAGCACAACAGCCACCATGTGGAACATTTAGCTGACTGTCCCTAGTCTTTTTTTAAACACGCAGCCAAATAACTCAGCTACGCAACAGTGTGCTGGCGACCCACCTTGACCCACCTAGACAGTCAACAAAATGCTCTGGCCACACTAATGCACAAAAAAAAAAAACTAAAACAACAAACGCCAATGTTTCTAATCCCTTTTGGGAAAGGAGTTCCACATTTGTTACAAACTTGACTCAAGACTTGCAACAAATGTGTGTCCACTATTAGATTTAGCTGTTTTTATTAATCATGTGAATATAAAGAGCATACCAAAGATATATGCTGTTTGCACACAGAGTTTATTGTATGTACGTTGAAAGGCATTGGCTTATGAAAACAGGACATTCCGTGGGCAATGTCTTAAGGAGGACAGTTGATGGACACCATGCCACAAACATAAAAGTGATATCTGAGTACACATGTAAGAACTCTTTCTGTTGTGCAAAGAGATAGATACCGAGAGAACATCATATACAACAATATCTTGCACTACACCCATACTGGGTCATGTCAGATGGATAAGACAAAAGCAAAACATTCAGAACATGCTACACATGAGGGAGGGCGGGGTTTCTTCCTGTTTAGGGCACTTTCTCTCGTGACTGGTGGAAGCCTGTGGAAGAAAGGAGGGACCAACTTATCCGCCAGCCAAGGGAGCGCTAAGCCTAAGCCAAGGCGCATCCCCAACGTTTTTGACCAATCAGATAGATGCAGATTCCCTTTGAAAAACCTGTGTAGCGCTAAGTCAGACACCTTTTTTCTAGGAAGTCTACTACAGCAAACTGCTTGCAGACTGTGGTTTTCTGAATAGATTATAGGTCCATGTACATGTTAAATTTGATGCTCTGGTTTGTAATAAATTGTTAAACTGAGAAATAACTCATTTCCTGGACTCTCTTCCCAAATCAACGAATGCGCCGTCAAAATTGGTGACTCCGACGTTATTTGTTGAAAGAGGAGGATTCGAATGAAGACTGAAGACTTTCAGCGGGACCGAACCTGAGTTTCCGGACCCCTTACCACTCACAAGAGTTCTCAAAGTAAAAGGTAAGCAGAAGGCTGTTGTTAAAGACCAAAGTTCTGTGTATTGGACATTACTAAATTTCAGTGGGTGGAGTGGAGGTAAGGATGCTCACGGCATAGAAATTCAGAAGTATAAAAAAAGATAATAATTCCCAAATCTCTTCCCAAATCAACTAACACGCCGACACCACACACTACTGAAAGGTGAAAAAAGGTGTTTATTAAACTAAACACAACAACTCATAATGGAATATAAGGATGTTAGGCATCAGTGGTGTAAAGTGTGTATGGATGAATGAGGTGTTAAAGTAAAGGAAAATAACAAAAAAAATCATCTAAATTGAAGGCCATGTCGAAGGTGTTCTGGCTGCTCAGCAACAGAAAACAAATCCTAGGATAGCAGCCCTTAGGCCACTCCCTCTCCAGGTGCAGCCAGCCAACTCTGTAAGGCTTCTTAACACTAGCACTCCTGGAAGACAGACAACTGGAGAGAAATAGAGAGAGGTAGATAGGAGAGAGATAGAGAGAGGCCATTACACTACTGGTGTGTTCGATTTGAACTGGGAAGTCAAAATTTCCGAGTCAGATTCTAAGTCAGATAGTCAGAAGAACCCGACCAACTCCAACCTCAAAATCCAAGATGGCTGCTCCGTGCATCAACAGAAGTGAAAGCTGTAGCAATATCCTGTTTATTAGCATTTCTGTGTTATTTGTGTCTCATTAAATTAGTGATACGCACAACACTGTCCAACATTTGTGGAAGTGTTGCCGCGGTGTTTGTATGTGCAAAAAAAAAGCGTAATACATTGTTATCAACTGGTATTGCTAATAATGGCTAACAAAAGCTAACAATGACTTACATGGCTAGAATTGGTATTGGTTTTGGTTTTCCAACTTGTTGTACTGGAACACTTTCAAGTCAGATGTGAGATATTCACCTCGGAGAGTTGGACTGCAAAACCAAAACAGAGGATACGAATGGAATTTCATTTGTGCAGCTCAAAGCACTGAATGGGTGAGTTTATTCATGCAACATGTCTTTGCAGACCTAACTACATTTTCACAGCAACTAAATTTTACCGAAGAAATCTGAAAGCTAACCATATGTAGATTAGCCACAGTATTTGGCTTTCTGAAAAGAAATGTAGCTGATGATATTTCCAAATCAAATTTGTCAGTGTTTTGACTAGCCCAAACAAATTCCATTCACCTCCTTTTTTTAGAATGGCAGCAGAAAACAGACAAACATCTTAAACTATACTATACTATACAAATTATAGAAAACAATACAAAACTGTGAGTTTTGTAATGATAACATGTTTCATTGTCTAATGAAAGATGCCATTGCGTACATTGTGGAAAATGTAGATTCCTGCATTTTTGAAGCTCAACCCATACAAGAACCCATAATCAGAATATCTCGACCTCTGCTGCTTTGATTTTGATCAGTCTGTTCTGCAAGTGCAATTACTAAATTACTGTGGTACCCATTTAAGTGTCTTTTTGTAATGGTTAGCGTCCACGTGGCAAGTCATTCTCCTTGCTCTTTTGTATCCCAATGTTATTTGAGACTTTACTGCAAAAATTAATGTTTCTGACTGATGCACAAGCAACATAGCTGGAACAATTTGGTGGCCCATGCTGTGCCAAAACTTTTTCCACCCCAGAAAAAAGCAATTGATTTTATTATATTATTGTTATCCCCCATTCTTTTCATCTTGGGGTGTTCTAGTTGCTCTGTCTTCTTACATTATTCCAACCTATCTTCCCTTTCACTGTCCCCCAACATTTCACCATTCTACCTCTGAATCAGCAGTCTGGTGTAACTGGAGACTCAGGCACTGTGACTTGTGAACCAGTAAGTCCTACCATCTTATAAAAGAGGGCTAACCTGGATGTTGCCTCAATTCACTTACTGAAATGGAATATTAAAAATAGCTAAATATGGTTAAACTATATAAGAATTCAAATGGAGTATGCCTAATGCTAATGCTAAGGTAATCCACATGACACAGCTTTGACCTATTTGTTCTATATAATGCAACAGGACATACTAGATTTGAACTGCTGTTAATATCGATGCTTTTCATTTGGGGGTGAACTATTTCTTTGGGTATGCATTTCTGACATTTTAGGGGTGTAATAAAAATTCTTTAGACTGGTTCAGTGTGTCTTTGTGATACAAGGAGAGGGGGTAATGATGTATGCGTGTGTATGTGAAATGTCAAACAGGGAGGAGGGAAAAGACAGGGAGAAAGGTCAGAACACTTCAAACTGTGTTGGCTGAGGGGGCAGTTTTCAGTGCACAAAAATCCACAGTTTAGTTCCCTTTTTAAGACTTTTGAAGATGGTGGAAACAGTCTTTTGAAGGTCTCAAATTTTGGACTACACACCTCTTCAACTCTTCAGTCTTTTACCTTTTCATATCTTGATTCATCCTTCAGGTCACATTGTAATCACTAGATAATCAAGGGTGGTGATCCAGATTTCAAGAGTGGTCTGGCGATGCTGAAGATAAACAAGAAGAAGCGAGCTAAGAGGACCAGCACTAACCTCACAAAAGCAACTCTTCAGGGAGTAAGAGGGTTAGATAAAAGGGTAAAGTAAGGGACAGATGACCCAGTTCAATTTAGGAGAATATAGTCAATACAACAGTATAATGTCTTGTATGGTCAAGTTTTAAGAAGAAGTATTTTCATGTACATCCTTCTGTGTCTGTTTATACTTCATGTGTTTAAGCAGAAAGCCATTCAACAATATAATTTATTCTTGATAAAAAGGATGTACTTTACAAATTTGCATTTTACAAAATCACTTGCACCTTGTTGACTTTGAGAGAGTTAACAAATTGCTGAGAAGCTGGAGGTAATGGAATTATCAGTGATGTCTATACCAACACTCATGCATGCAGTTCTTAATGCATTTTAGACTTATCTAACCCATATAGACCAACAACAGTAAAGTATGTTTTTGAATGATGAGTGATGTTTGGAAGTCATAATTTAAAAACTTCATGTTAGATTGATGAATACGATAGAAACTGATATATCAACAAAACTGCACCCCCCCCAAAAAAAAATCTTATAGGTCATCTGTGAAAGCAGCTTATTATGACCCATAGTTAGTAATTATTACAGGAGCAAAGGAGGATGTCAGGTGACATTGTATAACGACCGACAGTCACAATGTCGGAAGGATGTTGGGGTCGATGGATGACTCAACAAAACACTGGACTTTGTTCTCAGGACACGGGAGACCGCTGTTAATCTTGGTTATGTTTAACTTTCCCTAAACATAACCAAGTTGTTTTTGTGCCTAAACATAACCAAACTGTGACCATTCCATGGTCATGACAACAAATGTCTTGTACACCTGCTGCCATAGGAGCACTATTTCATGAGACACTCCTAGGGGTCGCCTCAAAAGGTTGGGCCAAACAACCTACATGGTTGTTCTGGTTGGAGGACTTGTCAATATCAAGAGATATAACATTCAGACTCTAAATTGTTTGAATTGACTAGGTAGTTAAAAGTATATTGGAAAACAATGGAACGCATACAGAACTTTTTATGTATACTGTATATAGTCCAAATGAGCCTAAATATCATCACCTACCTAAAACACTACATATTTTACAGTCAGTGCACAGTATAGTATTATATATTCAATGAAAATCCATGAATATTGATGAACACATACATACATCAGAACATATTGTTTGCACATTGCCAGTCAACTCTCACTGATGAAATTAATCTAAATACAGGTTAAACTGGCTACAAAAATGCATGACACTTTTGACACAGCTTCTGTCTTTTTATTTGGTCATTGGTCTTGGTATAATCAGGATCATGCACTCTGAGGTGTTCCTATAGAACAACTTGGCAATGAAAATGCTTCTTCACTTTTCATGTGCTGTTCTTCTACTGCTTGCATATGCATTATAGTGATTTACAACAACAAGGTCTGTAAGTAAATAATGAGCTATAGTGTTGACAAACTGTAGTCTGATGACATTAAATGTTAATATCCTAAATCCTGAGTAATATCCATAAATGTATTTTTACGATTATACGGAGAGCCAAAAGATAACTCATTTCTGTATCATAACCTTTGTATTGTAATTTGAATTCAGCCAGAGAAAAAATAGTGGTACAGTGGCTTAAGATTGTATTCAGATACTTTCACTTTTTGCACACTTTATTGTGTTGTAAGCTAAATTTAAATGGATAAAATTGCCATTTTTGGCCATACATATACACTTGATATCCCATAATGACAAAGTGAGAACATGTTTGTTTTTTTTAGTTTTTTAAATTTATTAAAAATCAAAAACTGACATCCCTCATTAACAGAAGTATTCAGACCCTTTGCTGTTGCACTCCAAATTGTCGTCAAGTGCATTCTGTTTGCTTTAGTTATGCTTGAGATGTATCTAGAACTTGATTGGAGTCCACCTGTGGCAAACTGCATTGAGCGTTCCCAGGAGCACAGTGTACTCAATAATTGTGAAATGGAAGGCGTTAAAAACCATCAGGACTCTTCCTAGAGTTGGCTGTCCGGCTCTGATCAAGAAATCCACTGTCACTCAAACAGAGTTTCAATAGTTCGCTGCACAGATGGAAGAACCTGCTAGAAAGGACGACGAGCAGCACTCCGTCAGTCAGGTCTTTATAGTAGAGTGGCTAAGCGAGAGCAACTTTGAGTAACAGGCATTTTTTGAGTTTGCAAAATGGCATGTAAACGATTCTGAGAGCATGAGGGGAAAAGATTCTATGGTCTGATGAGACAAAAAAATTTAATCCTTTGGGAAAGAACACCAAACACTACATCTGACAAACACCAGGCACTGCTGATCACCTGGCTAATATCATCCATGTGGTGAAGCATGGTGGTGGTAGCATCATGCAATGGGGGGCTTCTCAGCAGCAAGGACAGGGAGACTTGTCAGGATTGAGGGAGGGATAAAATGCAGCCAAATAAAGATAGGTCCTTGAAGAAAACCTGCTCAAGAGTGCATACAACCTCAGGCTGGGGCAACGGTTCACCTTTCGGCAAGACAATGACCTAAAGCATACAGCTAAGACAACATCAGAGTGGCTTCGGGACAAGTCTCTGACTGTCCTTGAGTGGCCAAGCCAAAGCCCAGACTTCAATCCCTTAGAACACCTGTGGAGACACCTGAGGATGGCAGTTCACAGACGGTTCCCATCCAATCTGACAGAGCTCAAGAGGATCTGCCAAGAAGAATGTGACAAACTGCCCAAATCCAGGTGTGCAAAGCTTTTAGAGACTTAACCAAGAAGACTCAAGGGTGTATTTGCTGCTAATGGGGCTTTTACAAAGTATTGAATCAAGGAATTGAATATCTTTGTAAATATGAGATTTAAGTTTTTAGGTTTTAATAAATTTGCAAAAATTTCTAAAAACATGTTTTCACTTTGTCATTATGGATTACTGAGTATAGATTGTGAGCTAAAATGGCATAATTTTGAATTATATGACAGGACAAAACTGGGTGTGAAATGGTGGTGTCAAAATCCTGATATGACCAGGTCCCTCATTTCCCATCAATAAAATTTAAGATGCAGCTACTAAAGGCAAGAATAAAAACAAAGAGCCAAAAAGGTTTTGAAATTTCACTAATACAACCACAACATTCCTTTCATTTTACTATTATTACTATTAATATATTTTTATTTATCATAAATATCATAAATATTTATCATAAATATCATTTATCATAAAGCTATACTAAATACCCCATAATGACAAATTGAAAACAGATTTTTAGAAATTAATAAGTGCTCAGACTCTTTAATAGTTGACCTTTGGCAGCACTTACAGCCTTGGGTATGAAGTGACAAACTTTGCACATTTGGGGATTTTCTGCCATTCTTCTGTGAAGATTCTCTCAAGATCTGTCAAGCTGGATGGGGACCATCCGTTGACTGCAAGTTTCAGGTCTCTCCAGAGATGTTCAATTGGGTTCAAGTCAGGGCTCTGGCTGGGCCTTTCAAGGACATTCACAGAGTTGTCCCTAAGCCTCTCCTGCGTTTTCTTAGCTGTATGCTTGGGGTCGTCGTCCTGATGGAAGTTGAACCTTAAGCACAGTCTGACGTCCTGAGTGCTCTGGACCACGTTTTAATCAAGGATATCTCTGGTACTTGGCTCCGTTCATTTTTCCCTCAACCCTGACCAGTCTTCTTGTCCTTGCCACTGGAAAACACCCCTACAGTATGATGTGGCCACCAAAATGCTTCACCATTGAGATAGTATTGGGCATATGATGAGCATTGCCTGGTTTTCATTACACTTAGAACTAAGCCCAAACAGTTCAAAGTTGATTTCATCAGACCAGATAATCTTGTTTCTCACAGTGTGAGAGTCCTTTAGGTGCTTTTTTTTGCTAACTCCAAACTTTATTATGTCTTTCACTGAGGAGAGGCTTCTGTCTGCCCATTCTGCCATAAAGCCCAGATTGGTGGAGTTCTGCAGTGATAGTTGTCCACCTGAAAGGTTCTCCCATCTCAAAACAGGATCTCTGGAAGCCATAGTGACCAGTTCCAAACATCATCAGTGTTAGCATTACAGAGGCCACTGTATTTCTGGAAACCTTCAATACATCAGCATTTTTTTTGTATCCTTCTCCAGATCTATGCCTCAACACAATCCTTTCTCTGGGCTCTGCAGGCAGTTCTGTTGACCACATGGCTTAGTATTTGCTGTGATATGCATTGTCAGCTGTGAGACCTTATATAGACAGGCATGTGCCTTTCCAAATCATGTCCAATCAATTGAATTTACCACAGGGGGACTCCAATCAAGGTGCAGAAACATGTCAGAGATGATCAAGAAAAATGGAAATTTCTGTTTTTCCTTTGTAATAAATTTGCAAAAATTTCTAAAATTCTTTTTTTGCTTTGTCCTTATGGGGCAAAAAGAAAGGTAGACTGATGAGGGGAAATATTAATTTAAATGATTTTAACATAAGGCTGCAACATATCCTTATTGAAACTTTTATTATCAACCTCATTTTCATGTTTATGATTAATAATTAGACCCTCAGGAGAGTGCTGTCCTATCGCAAGTGTACTTCCTGTCAGAACTGCACTCAGAACCAAGGGGAGAGAGCCTGTTCAATAGGGACTGGCAGATGTGTTCAGATGTAGCCAAATTAAATTGAGTTTTGTGGACACTTGCTCATCTCCCATAACTCTATGGTTTCAGTGTGGCGTGTGAAATAAGAAAATGAACCTCAAACAGTTAATGAAAAAAAAAAAAGAGATGAAAAAAAAGTAAATAATTAAATAAATAATTAAATGAAGAGAGAAAGAGAGAAACAAAGGAAAATAATCAAAGATACAAAAATAAATAATAAAGTTTATAAGAACCATAATATGTTTATAGCTGATAAGAGAGTTTGTTATTGGTGTGTGTAAGGTAAGTTTGGATATGTCAATGCTATGCGTAAGCAGTAGTCATTCATGTTTCTATTGGACAGTGTTGATTAAGCTAGTGAAAGAAGCTCATAGCTTGGTAAATGTTCAACTTCATTTCCTGCCTTTAGCCTTTGCATTAATGTCTATTCAGATTGTAAATGAAGCCATTGGGATATTGCAAGGTTAATTCTAATTTTCCAGTTATGTAGTTTTGTTTGTTTTCTTAGTGAACAAGTTGGGCTGCTTATATTTCAATGGCGGTTCAGCGGAGAACAGATCACCTAGGAGGCAGATGTAGGGTGAGACTGGGATGCTGCAACCCGAGATAGAGGATAGTTTGTGTGTAACATTTATCCAGACTATTTGTTTGGGTGGGCAGAGCCAGGTGGTGTAAATGTAGTCATCTCTTGTTAGCTTTGCAGTGTGAGAATGCGGCATTGCCAATAAATCTCGTATTGCAGTGCAGTTTGTACTGGATATGGTGTTATCTTTGTATTTAATTAGTGTAATTTTAGTGTTACAGAACATATAAAAAGTATAATTGCAATTTATTTCCAAGGTTTGGTACGAGTGGCAATAACAACAGATTATTTTTATGTATATGTATATATGTATATACATATACACATACATACATACATATATACATACATACAGACATACATACATTATATATATGTGTATATATATATGTATACATATATATATATATATATATATATATATAATATAACATTCTTTTGTGCTGCTGGAAGTGTGCTTTGGGTCACTGTCCAGCTGAAACACCCAAAACCTTCGGCTCAAACCTAGTTTTCTGACACCGGTTTTTATGAAGTAAAACCATTATTCAATGGTTAATTCAGATGATGTGATCACTCAAAATTAATCACAGGTGAGTCTTATTTTTTAATTTTATTTAAGGAACTAATTTAAATTCATCAATTTTTTAGATACATTTTATGTCTTTATTTTTTATTTTACTATATGGAAGATTTTTTTGTCCAGTAACCTTGGTAATTTTATTTAAATATTTTGGTTATACAAAATTGGTTAATTTGCATTTATTTCTTAAGATATTCTCGGCCAGGAATGTATATATACATATACCACCACAAATGAACATTACTTTCATTTCAGTTTTTATACCATTCACACCATTCGGCATTAAAAAAAGTAACATTAAAAAAAGTAACTGGTTTGTCTGTTGTCTGTATGACAGACCTTGATTATGCTGATGATGTGGCACTGCAGGCTTAACTTCTAGGAGTGGTTTACCTAAGGGTGGGTGTGATGAATGAGGAGGCCCAGCTTTTAGGCCTCTCAATCAAATTGGCCAATAACCAAGAGACAGTGCCTTACTGACTTCTTCTCTAAACCCTCACCACTAAATATTGCTGATCAACAGCCCATCACCTCCTTTTTTTACCTGGGAAGCTGCATCACATCCGACTGCAAGAGCAACCAGGATGTGAGGGGCAGGATCTGTCGTGCCACTACGACCATAGCAAATTTCAACCATGCATGATCTAATAGACAACTCAACTGCTCTATCAAACTGATGCTGTATAACAGCCTGATCCTGTCTGTCCTCCTGTGTGCCAAGACCTAAACGTTGTCCTCAAACATGGAAAGTTGTTTAGATGCCTTAAATTCCAGCTGTCTGCAGAGGATAAAAGGCCTGAGGTGGTGTTGTTTATGGTACAACTTGCTGTTCCTAAATGATATCAAGGAAGCTAATTAACCATACAATAATTTTATTGGGCTCCAGCTCCCAGCTGCCCATTATATATAACATGCATACTGTATACAATTAAATTATGAGAACAGATATTTCCACATAAATCACATACATCCTTTCTCAATTTCTTCAGCCTGCTTTCTCCTCCTTTGGATTCAGAGAGATACCTAAATGATATAATGGTAGGTCGTCCTTAGCTGTATGTTGATCCACTATCCAAGCCAACATCTCGATCTAGATGATCTGATTAACTCTTTCATATGACTCAACACAGGAATGTTGTCTGGGTGTAGAAACAAGTATCAAATTGAATAGGAACATGAGAGCTAATCCACAGCATGTGTTCCATCCTGAACATTATTTGATACAGTATGTCCAAGTATTCCCAGTGTCAGTGGTTGAAATCTGGAGCCCTCTAAGGAACACCTTAGAGTCACTCCTGGGAATGACAGTGGAAATTGTTCTAAAACACATACAAAAGGCTGACAAACCTTACTAGATTTGATTCAGAAAGAATTGAAATCAAACTCATAAATTGCATGTGTCTGCACTATATGTAGCTCAGATTACAGTACCCAGTTTTATTGGTCAGCCTTGCTTTTGAGTGTGTGTGTGTGTGCCTGTCTGGTTGTGTGTGTGTCATAGGCTACTTTTGGGGACATATTTCACTCTAAAGATGTCCCCAGTTAACTGTTGAATGCTTGTCCAAGTGGGGACAAAAGCTGTGTCCCCAGTTGGGGAAAAGCTGATTTTTGGTTAAGGTTAGGGTAAAGATTAGGGTTCGGGTATGTCTCCAGGAAATGAATGCAAGTTTATGTAATATCCCCAAAAGTGACAAAGGTCGATTTGTGTGTGTGCGTGTGTGTGTATGTAACCATAACATATCAGCACATGAATAAAATCTCTGGTTCAGTGATTCTCTTTCTCTCTCTCTCTCTCTCTCTCTCTCTCTCTCTCTCTCTCTCTCTCTCACACACACACACACACACACACACACACACACACACACAAACACACAATCATATTTTTATCACTTCAGAGTACTTTACATTTCCTGGATACTTAATCTAACCCTAGCCATAACCCTTATCGGACCTTAACCTAACCCTAACCTTAAACAACTTCATGTTTGTCTCCAAAAGGGAGTTGAGTCCTATCAATCTGACTGTGTGAACAGATTTATGTCCCCCATAGCATGAGTAAAACAAGCGTGCGCCCACACAGACAGTGCAGTGGCTACTTGCTAATACAGTTCAAGCCCTGACATTCAGGTTAAGAGGGGCCAGCAGTCAGCAGACTCATTGCGGAAACAGATGACCACATTACAGCCATTTGATTACATTCTGTTACTTCCATCTCCGCTTTCTTTCTTATATAACATGCATTTTAAATAATTGCACTTTAGTTATTTTGGTGATTTTGGTAAATTTTGCTTTAGCCTAGTTGCCAAAATAATTTCTCATATATTTTCAGTTTGCTACCTAGCTTGGATTGCTAACAGGACAATGTATTCAAAAGATATTTGTACCATCAACTCCTGTCTCACCATGCTTCATTTTGTGGGATATTCTATGAAGCAATAGTTAGGTGATTAAGACACTCCTAGAATATCTGGGGAGTTGATACTATTTTTCCAGAATTGGAATGAAGCCATCCCATGTTGTAAAGTCGGACTGAATAAACCGGTGTTACTCTGACATTGAATAACTCAACTCTGGCTGATTACAGAATACAACACGGTGTGCTTTAAGTAGTAATGTTTGACTTGTACAGAGTTTAGTTCAGGGAAGTCACAGTTTGATTAGGGCCAGCGTGAAGTTACTAGCCAGAGCTGTTAACTTGTTCAGAACCCAATTATGTTCCAATGACAAACGCGAGAGACCACTTAATAGTAAAAATGACAATAATAGTCTTATGAGATGTTTCTTCAACAAAAAACACAAGTTTATCTATTGATGAATAAATTAATGGTTAAGTTGCATGGATGGTTAAGTCATATTAATTAAAAAGGTATACTTTTAAAATACATTGCATATTTATTTTTTATTATCTTAAAATAATTTTAAAAAATTAATTCAAAATATCCTCAATTTCGAAAGTACCTCCACAAAGCAGTATGTTCAAAGCCCCCTGATTTGTATATTCCGTGTACATAATCAATAGGACACATAATTAGCTGATTGTATCATTAAAAAATTAAATCAGAACAGTCAGAATAAATCAAAACAGTATTTCCCTATTCATTTCCCTATTTCCCTTCCAGTGACATCAGATCCCCAGACCTTTCAATGGATTGATTTTTTTGAATTTCTTTATTTTTTTTAATTAGAAGCTAAAAATCTTGTTTATGATATTTTAACATGTATATGTAATATAACATCTCATGTTTACTTTAAACACACACAGGTTAAACAAAAATTATGTACTTAGAAAAAAAAGATTAATAGAAATATTGAAGACAATTCATCTTTGGCTATGCTTTCTGAAATAGGGAGTTTGGCTCTACTGCAATCTACCTTAAATGTTGTGGAACACTGTGATTAGCTTATAGACATCCAATCGAATATACCGTTGCTGAAAATGTACCAGCACTGAGTACCACATTCAGCTGGCAGAGTCCTTCGACATAGTCCTTCGGGGGACATAGCATAGTAGACGTATAACATAAAGACGTGTAACAATAATGAGACTAATAATAACATTACTAGTTATAATAATAGGGTGAATAATAGTACTAATAAAACTGGTGGTTTGGTGGTTTGCAGTCACAGATCCAGACTCTCTGGCATCAGGGGCAGAAATACCTGCAAAAAGGGCCAGGAAGAGAGAGGAGAGAGACAAGAACACACAAATCTACAGGAGAGGGAAGAAGTCAAGTTAGTAATGAGAACTGATGCCATATGAATGCATGCAGGTGGAGAGGAAGAGGAGGAGAGAGGAGCTCGGTACATAATGGGAAGTCACTCGGTACTCTAGGCCTATAGCAGCATAACTAGGGGATGGTTCAAGACAAGCCTGAGCCAGCCCTAACTGTAAGCTTTATCAAAAAGGAAGGTTTTAAGCCTACACTTAAATATGGAGATGGTGCCTGCCTCCCGGACCAAAGCTGGAAGATGGTTTCACAGTAGAGGAGCCTGATAACTGAAGGCTCTGCCTCCTATTCTTCAACAGCAACAAAAAATGGTTTCATATAGTGAAATAAAAAATACAGACATAAAATGTATGCTTGTACACAATTAATAAATGTACACAATTATTGGCACCCTTCTGATGAATTTATATTTGTTCCTAAACCAAAATAAAAAACAAATAAGACTCCCCTTTGCTTAATTTTGATTGTTCACGTGATCTGAATTAACCAATGAATGATGGTTTTGCTGCAGAAAAGGGGCTGATTGTTTCCAGTATCTTTCTCACAATGACGAAGACAAGAGAACGACCCGAGAGCATAATAACAGAAATGCTATTATGAAAAAATAAAACAATTCCAAAGGCTAAAGGCAATCGCCAAAGATCTTGAAATCCCTGTTTCAACAGTTCGTAAACCTATCAAGAAGTTTCACAGTCGTAAAACTTTTAAGGCACTTCTAGGACAAGGTGCTAACAAAAAACTCAATGAGATAAGTATACAAAGGTTGATCTGGATTTTGGAAAAAACACCACACAATACATCTAAAAAGCTTCAGGCTGACCTGTAACAATCTGGAGTGGTGGTTTCAGCCCATACCATACACCACACACTAAACCAAGTAGGGCTCCATGGGCATAGGCCAAGGAGCACATGACTATTGAAAGAAAGGGAAAAAAAAGTAGACTAATGGTTGCAAAAACTTTCATGGATAAGCCTTTCTGGGATAATGTTCTGCAGACAGACGAAACCAAAGTAGAGTTCTTTAGGAATGTAGTTCATCAGTTTGTTTACAGGCAAAGAAAGTAAACCCTGTTTACAGTAAAACATTGTAGAGGTTCTATCATGCTGTGGGGCTGCTTTGCGGCCTCTGGTACTGGAAGCACTGAGTGTATCAAAGGAATGATGAAATCAGAAGATAACCGAGGCATTTTAGAGCAAAATGTGTTACCCAGTGTCAGAAAACCAGGTTTGAGGTGATGGTGTTGGGTCTTTCAGCAGGACACAAGAATGGTTGAAAGGGAAAATATGGACTGTTTTAAACTGGACAGCAATAAATCCTGACCTAAATCCCATTGAAAGCCTTTGGAGAGAGCTCAAATCTGCCATTGCAAAAACAACTCCTGCAAACTTAAAAGAGCTTGAACGCATAGCAGTAGAAGAGTGGCAGAAACTACCAGTAGACAGGTGCAAGAAGCTTCAAGATGACTACAAGAAACATTTAGAGGCTGTCATTGTTGCCAAAAATTCTGCAACCAAATATTAGTGATGGGTGCCAATAATTGTCTCTGGGGTACATTTTGTGTTTGTATCATTTCACTATTATTCAAGTTTTGTTTTTTATTTTCTTTTGCTCTGTAACCTTGGACATTTTATTAGAATATGTTGTTCATACAAAATTGGTTAATTTGAATTTATTTTTGAAGACATTCTAAATTCTATACTTAAAATTCAGGGGTGCCAATAATTTCAACCAGGACTGTACTACCCTCAGTGGACCAGACTCTTAGCATGTTGGGAGGAGTTAAGATCTTCAGCAAGCCTGACTGAACCTTGAATTCAATGTCAACGAATGTGATCTGTCAAAGTGAGGGACAAAATCACTGGCTGTGGGGGTGAGAACAAGCTAGAGCGTTTGCTAAAAGTTCCTAAAGGACAAATTGGGATTAGCACCAGTGTTAGCTCCTGTATGTATGACCCTAACAGAGACATCTTCCTTCGGATTAGGAGCAATTCTTTGGCAAAAACGGGCTGATGAGTGGAAACCTGCCGTGTAAGCATCACTTTCTCTCTCTCCCCCATCAAACAGTGCTACACACAGGTAGAAGAAGAAGCACTAAGTCTAACATGGGCCTGTGAGTGATTCCAGTACTCTCTGCTTGGCAGTCACTTTGGTATCAGAATACAAACCTCTTGTCCAACCATTGGACGTTTTACCTCCCAGGATTCAACACTTCAGAATAAGGTTAACGAGGTAGTCCTATTCGATAGCACATGTTCTTGGGAAACATTTAGGGACTGCAGATGCACTGTCACATGTGCCCATGAAAGCAACACTTTGCAGTTCAGATACAGAGCTGATGGAAAGCACACATATCAGTGTGGAAGCAGTCATGAACATTTTTAGTGCAAGTTGCTCACACCTTGACAAAGCCAGCTGTCAAGGACTGCTAAAGCCGTACTGGGCTGAGTGAGATTTTCTTACAGTCCAAGATTGAATACTTCTGAAAGGCACAAGGTTAATCATAGCATCTGCACTGAGGAATGATGCTCTCAGTCATCATGATGTGGCAAAGAGCAGGGAGCATGCACACCAGCCTGTGTGGTGGCCAGACCTAAGTCAGCAGCTGAATGAGGTTGTGTTAAACTGCAGAACATGTATAAAAGAAAGAAACAATCACACAGAGCCACTCATGCCAACAGAGTAACAAGAACGATCATGGCAGGGACCTGGAAGCAGACTTTTTCACACTTAAAGATCACAATTATATACCTGTTGTGGATTATTACTCCTGTTTTTTGGAACTTGCTCACCTACGACAAAATCCTCTGGTGTCATCAATCACTTCAACTCTATTTTTGCTCAGCATTCCATTCCAGAGATACTGATCACTAATAATAAGTTTTCAGGTCCGGACTTTAAAAACTTTGCAAGGGCCTATGGATTTTTAAACAAGCAGCCACAGTTTCCTACAGAGCAAAAAGCTGAATGTTCAGTGGAGATGATCAGAATCCGGTTAAAGTAAGCATTGGATTACCTAGTGCTATTAGCATACAGGTCCACGCCAGTGTAAAATGGATGAAGCCCTGCTCAACTTCTCATGGGGAAATGTCTCGAGACTATAGTACTGACACTCCCTCAGCTTTTGCAACCTTCAATCTCTGACTGAGAATCTGTTCACTTCAATGAAAATGAGAAAAAGATGGCAGACCTGCTGAACTACAACACCTGTTGCAAAGTCAGAAACCTCATCGATCTGAGGCCCAGAATTGATGTCTATGGGACTGACTCCGAGGTGTTAGGGAGTGTTGTAAAAGAAAATGCCACTCCGTGTTCCTAATAGGTGGATGTACCCCTAGGGACTGAGATGCAATCGTCATCACCTGATCACCATGCAAACACTGGATAACAACAGGGCTGGGCAGAAGAAATCCTCAGAAGCCTGTTATTCCTTCCACTGCTGCAGCGCCACAACCCAAAATGGACAAAATGCCTCAAGAATATGAAGGACTTAGAACTACGTATGGGAGAACGGTCATTAAATAGAAAACAGTTTAAAAAAAAACTTATTAGTCTTTATGTTGGGAAAAACTGAGTTGCTGCACTGTTGGCTTAAATGTGGAGAATTGTATATTTTGTAGATAGAAAAATTAGTGTTTGAGTCTATGCTCTGTAATTGGGTAAACTAACAAGATGTAAGAAATTGTTTATGACAGATTTAGAAAAGAAATATTCCTTAGGGCAATATTTTCATCTAGAGCCTAAGAGTCAACGTGTGGAAGCATAGGCTGTTAGTTCGTAAGATTTTAGAAAGTTAGAACATAAAGCTGCCCAAAGAGAACAAAGCCCTTTGTTTACTTGAATGGGGAAATGTGGGGCATTCTATGTGACAACTGCTAGGGGATGTAAGAAAGTGCTAGAGTATGTGGGAAACTGATATTGAGTGTTCAGACCTGGAATAAGGCCATGCCATGTTCTACACATGGACTAAATAAACCAGTGTTGCTCCTACAGTGACAGCCTTGTGTCTGATTTATTACAGAATAGGATACTTTTTTTCAGCAGAGTATGATATAAGGCAGATGCAACACAACTAATTTGATAGCTTCTTCTATTTTGGACTTCCAGGTCTCCGTATCCTCAGAAGTCAGTACCATGGATGCATTACAGTAATAGAATTGGACCCACTGTGGCCATTTCGCCATGTTGCCCGTTTGCCCCAGTGACCAACCACAGTACTGCAAGAAAAAAAAATCCCCTGCAGTCCAAGAAGCATTTTCCTCATAGACCTCCATTCTAAAAGAAAGGTCTTTTGTCCTGTTGACAGGATGCCTCCAACTGCAAACAAAATTAATTATTATTTTTTAGAAAGTATTACTTTAAATTATCACATTGATTATGTTTTTTTTTTTCTATTTTCTAGCCTAGAAAAGCTGTTTTAATGTGCCTGATTTCTTCTCATTGTATAGTTTATGTGCAGTGGATTGTACAACCTGCAAGACTTTCTTTGCCTTATGTGAACGATTTTCATTTGCATGAATATCCAATCTTATAACTCATTCTCATACCAAGCTGATCTAATTGAAATTAGTTTATTTTGATTCAAAATTCTGTCATAAATGCTGGACAGACTAGACCCTTATGCGATCTCCTGTGGACAGACTTTAGTATTCTAATCTTATTCACAGACATTAAAAACAAATATATAATGCCTGCTTTTTGGAAATTAGAAGAAAGTTTTCTATTTCCAAATTACTTTCATTTCAGACACGAAATTAATATGCTGTCTTTCAGTGATATTTCTAATCAGTCTGTCTTTCAGCTTGCCTCAGTCACCCTTTTCCTGTGCTTTCCATTTGTATGCCTTGTTCCATCTGTATTCCTCCCCTGGCCCCAATATAAACAAACACAGAAACACACACAACACAGCTACAGCCCCCACCTCATTTTGTCACATTGTTTTCTTTTCAGCCTCAATGCAAGTGAATCAGTCTCCCCTTGCTGGATTATCATAGCAATTAATATTTTTTCTGTGTGTGTGTGTGTGTGTGTGTGTGTGTGTGTGTGTGTGTGTGTGTGTGTGTGTGTGTGTGTGTGTGTGTGTGCAAGTGCAGTCCAAATAAAAAAGTTGCCCCACAAAAAGAATGTTTTGTGGGGCATGACACTTACTGATGATACATAGCACTGTGTAATAATCACTGTGATTTTCTTTCCGCAAGTAATGTTTTCATTGGCCTATAAAGGAGTGTTATTTATTTTACCATCCTCTAACAAGCTCTTGGTGGCATTCAGATGGAACTGTTGGCATCTTTTACATTCAGGGACAACATTTCTTATTCAAAGATTCTAAATCAGTCAGTGCTGATTTTATCTATCCAACAATTTGCCCATTTATTCCTACTGTTGTGGGTTTGGTGTGCAAATTTAACAAGGGCTGCATATTACAACAACCAACCAACAAACAAGTCCTCTCCTTTTAAAAAATACTGTATATGTAAAATAAAATTCCAGAAACTAATGTTCCTGTGAGGTACAACATAATTTCTAAATCTTGTACAGACATGAACCTTCTAATTCTAGCTGTTTTCCTTAAATTCAGTTTTTGCCTTGATTGTGGATGTTGAATACAATAAAATACCAAGCTTTCTATATTGGCCGATAGTATTTATAGCCTTGGGGTTGAGCAATAACTTTGAATCTTTGTTGCCAATGGTTTCTCCCTGCGTCTGGCTGAATAATTGCATCGCAAGGTTTAAACCCTAGTGGACTCTGCATGACATGGTGGTCCGTTCACTTTTATGATCTCCAATGTCAACAACCTTGCAGCTGCCTTTCAAATATGACCTGAACCAACTGTGGACCATACCAGATATTACTTACCATAGCCATCTTTGTCACATGCTTATAATGTTGCTTGCTCGTCACATGCTATCCCCTGTACTTTATTTTATACTATAGTATACCCATACTATGAGTATAATGAGTGCTTTAACAGGAGTGCGTGCGTGTGTGTGTGTGTGTGTGTGTGTGTGTGTGTACGTACATGTATGTCTGCACAGTGATGATAATACAGAACTGCATTAGTAATATACTGAGCTTAACTGTCCCATAATAGTCTAAATGCTGCTTCACAACTTAAAAAAATATATAATTTTTCTAGGAAATGCTAAAAACATTTTGGTAAACATAACAATGATTATGTTAACTTCTTATTTTTTTTATCAACATAGGTTCTTAAAGGACTAAAACCAAAAATTAATTTATAACCCTAACAAGTATATCCACAGCCATAGAGTAGCTAAGCTTGTTTGCCATAAACTATTAAAAAACACACATGACCCACGAAAGAGCCTGATCGTTTTATTCTGAAAAAACTCGAGGCGGAAGTGTATCTTGTTGTAGATGATGGCGGAAAACAGGCTTACCTTGACACTAAAGACTACGGACTGAAAAGGAATCGAGACTTTACGGTAACAACAAAGATTCACATCGACTCACTGTTAAAGATATTTATTGAATGTGCAGAGCTCGAAAATGGTACGAGCGCCAGTAACTGTAACGGAACAGTTGATATGATCTCCTCTTGGTAGCTATCATTAGCTAGCTAGGTGGTGAAAACACCCAAAATGGCTCGTATGTGTGGCTATACATAGATTTGTCGAACAATTACAATACTTTATTCTACCATATAGATGTGTGTGTGTGTGTGTGTGTGTGTGTGTGTGTGTGTGTGTGTGTGTGTGTGTGTGTGTGTGTGTGTGTGTGTGTGAGTCTGTGTCTGTGTGTGTGTGTGTGTGTGAGAGTCTGTGTGTGAGAGTCTGTGTGTGTGTGTCTGTGTCGTGTGTGTGTGTGTGTGTGTGTGTGTGTGTGTGTGTGTGTGTGTGTGTGTGTAGCTAAGATTCGGCCTGGCTCAGATACACTGCTGAGCAGGCCCATAGTACATCACGAGTGCAATTCCATGCACCATGGCTTTCGTGCAGCCATAAACGCAGTAACAGTTACTTCATGAAGTTGTATCTGAATATTAGTACGGTAGTATAACTACCTTAGTTGTATCAGAATGCGTTATAAATAAGTAAGTAATCTATGGGACGGGGGAGAAATACAGAGTGTATTTGCAACACAAGCAGGGTTTTCCCCATAAAAATTAGCCTCCAAGCCTTAACTTCTTTAATTTTGTCTCTTTGAAGCAGATCTGACAGCTTCTCCAATTCAGTAATTCTCCACGTTCCCTAAAGACACTCATATGTTGACCACTTTATAGTTTGATTGTGCCTCCGTAATATAATGCAAAAATGAAGGTGTACCATATGTCTACAGGTGCTCCTTAGGACAAAGCACATGAAAGAGTAAAAGCACAAACATTAAAGCAAACCAATACTTATAAATAGAAAAACACATGTAGCAATAATTGGTACACCGTGAATACTGGGATGCCAGGGGTCCCAGTGATGGGCTTGATTTGGATAGGCAGCACCCTGGGCTTTGGAAGGGTCACTCAAGGACAGTCAGAGACTTGTCTCGAGGCCACTCCAGTCTTGGCTGTATGTTCTATGTCATTGCCATGTTTAAAGGTGACAGTCTCGAAGTTACGTGCCTGGTGTCTCAGGCATAGTATTTGGGTTCAATTTTTGTCTCAGACCAGAGAATATTTTTCCTCATTCTCTGCCAGAAGGGCCTGATTGATGGAGTGCTGCCGAGATGCTGTTCCTTCCAGCAGGTTCTCCCATCTCTGCAGGAGACTTGTTAAGCTCTGTTAGAGTGACTGTTTGGGTTCTTGGTCACCTCCTTGACCAAGGCCCTTCTTTCCCAGTTTCTCGGTTTGGTCTGATGGCCAACTCTAGGAAGAGAGCTGGTTGTTCCAAACTTCTCGCATTTCACAATTATGAGGATGCTGTGCTACTGAGAACACTCAAAGCTTTAGAAATGGTTTTATACCTTTGCCCTAATCTATGCCTTGCACAGTTTTATCATGGTGGTCTACAAAGAGTTCCTTGGACTTCATGGCTTGGTTTTTGTCCTGACATGCAGTGTAAATTGTCTCGCCTTATATACATAGGTGTTTTCTTTTCTAAACTACATCCAATCAATTCAGTTTGCCACAGATAGACTCCAATCAAGCTCTAAACACATCTCAAGGATAATCAAAGCCAACAGGATGCAAATGACCACAATTTCAGTGCCACAGCAAAGGGTCTGAAGACATACATAAAAGAGAGATTTAAGTTTTTGATTTTTAAGGGGTCTGAATACTTTCTGAGCCACTATCTTTATTATGTATTCAGCTTCACCTTCAGATAAACTGGCAGCAACAAACATTATATTTCATCTCAATCAAATTTTATCATCCAAAGGGAATTATATACACTATATACACTGCGGACACTACAGATAGTAGTAAATTACCAAAGGGCATGCCGAGATAAGACTGTTCTCCCTGGGACAATGGTGCATACTGACCGGCTGGTCATCAAAGAAGCTGGACTGTGAGCTGCTGAGATGACTACAGGTCTCACCGGAAAGGCGGCTCCTCATAGAAAATGTCAGAGAAAATTTCCAAACAGACACTGAATACATCATCGAACCCTAGATGGTTAGTTTCTAGCCTTCAAAAATATAAAAAATTAAATGGTTAGGTTAAGACCATAAACCCTGGTAGACACTGCTGCTAATCCAAATTTAGCAAATCACTCCCCCTAGCGTCCTCGGGCACTTCCAGTGTATCAATTCTTGTATTTTCCCCATTTGTATGTGTTTTAGTATTTTGGGTATCCTTATGTTATTTTTGCTTTCCATCTTGACTTGCTTTTGTGTTTCTACATTTCTGGATTTGGAGCACGTTTCCTAAATGTTTGTCCTTTCTCCTTCGTATGTGCTTCGTCCTTAGGTGCCACCATATATTATGTTCCATCATAAATCACATTATTGAACTTTAAACCTTCTATGTGCTGACCCGGAGGTGTTCAGCCAGTGACAGATAGTTTACATGCAATGCTCCAAATCTACCTGTCTGATTGTATAGACTAATATATCTGTCTGTTGAGAAAGTGTAGATGGATGCTATAGTTATATTTATTCAACAAATAGAGCACTATGAGAAGACAACACTGTGTTATAACAACAAACAAATTGGACATTATTGCTTCATATTCTTTTTTTCTGTCGAAATTAGAGTCCGACCGATACGGGATTTCTGGGGCTGATACCAATTTTAGGCAGTGAAAAATTCTGATATGGATATATCGGCAGATATTCTTTATATATTTTGTAGTGGAGATGATAGGTTCTATTTTATATTATATTCTAAATAGCTTAATCTTAACTAATGATAAATCTTCTTAATATTTAGGTATATCAAAAATAGCTTAATGTATTGAGTTAAGTCACTGGCAAAACGTCTGATGTCCTCTCTGCTAAACCATGTATTCTCTACTCTGTCAAGCTAGCTGTGAAATTCATGCTACAGCTTTGTTTTGAACCATTATTCAAAGTCCAATCAGAAACACTTTTTTCTTGTTTATCAAAACATGTCATCTTTAATAATATTTTGCTGTTAATGTATGATGGTCACAAACAGTAACTCATGGTTTGCTGCTGCCGAGTCAAGAGATGAACAGTTCCTCTACTATAAACACTCGGGAAACTTTCAGCGTGTCTGGTGGCGAAACAGACTTTTAAATTTTAACTTTTGTAAATGCAACGACTGGAATTGTTTGGTTTGGGGGGCATACCAAACTGTGAGTCCGGAACAAAAAACTTTGGTATGAATGCATATAATGTAACCGTTAGTTACACTCCTATTTTTATAACGTATAGGCACAATGGACTAAGATCCTCACACATTAGCTTCCACTCAACTGAAGAGATAAGAAAGTAACTACATGTAGCTAGAAAGTAGCAAGCTAGCTAATGTAGCATCAAGTATGATCAGCATGAGTGATATGATGGTTGTCACAGGAGAGTAAAAGATGGGGATGTTGTTTATTCACTATCCAGCATTGTATATCAACAACTACGTAATAACAACGCGTGAAGTCAACATTCAACAGACTCAATCCACCACCGCACCGTCGTCTGCTGAGCTGCAGAATAAATGGGAAGAGATGCTCTGATGCATGCCTTTCAATCTGATATGTTACTGACTGTACTGACAAAATATAGCTGACTAGCTACCTCGCTATGATAGCAAACAGATGCGATAAGCATGAGTAACATGATGGTTGTCAGGGACAGGGTTATGTTAGCATTATATTTAAAAGGGAAAGTGATGTTTATTAACTTTACAGCAATGTATTACAAAAACTTGTTAGCAACTTACAGTGAAGACACTGCTTGACTCCGCATCACCATCTGCTCAGCTGTGATTGTCCTCTGCTACATATGCTGCAGAAAGTGCTAAGAGTATTGTAAACAGTGGAACTGGAGCATGCACTACTCGACAATGACACCATTTCTAAATTACCCCAAATATTTTTATCTGCATTATGTTCTGTAAAAAAAAAGTTTTTATATCGGTGCATATTGGACAACATATACACTGAAACCGATATATCTGTGATAGGCCAGTGTCGGCCAATAAAATTGGCTGACCGATACAGTGGTCGAGCTCTAGATGAAATAAATTTTTATGTGGTATTTTTCCATATAGATAATTTTCCAGACAGTTAATGTTACTCTACATTAGTTAAGTTTATGTGAAGTAGATTAAAAAAGGTTTTATTACCAAACTGCTATGACGTTTTGGAGGACTGGTCATTGTCAGACATTTTAATATGCCAGACATTTGTTTTTACATGCTAGACTTTTTAATAAATACGCAGCCCTGTTACTGTCCAATTGCATTAGATATTCTTGCATCATGTTATGAACTTTTAAGACTTCTGCCCTCCTTTTTCATTTATGTTTATTGTAATTGTAATGTCGACCTGCATGTTATACTTTCTTCTGTTTAATGTTTCATTACTTAACTTTGATTCTGAGTATTTAACCTCCTTAACCAGTACCTGTTGAGTTGATTATCAACACAATCATCTTTGTCTTTTGTAGATATGATTTTGCCCAGCATGCAAGCTCACCTTTTTCCCAATGATATTTTGTCAAAGCTTGGTCTGTTAAAAGATACTGTACTGTCAATGACTGGAGAACACCAAACTGATTGTTCACACTACCATATGTTTTGGTCTATTTATTAAATGCTGCACACATTTACAGTGCAGTCAGAAAGTATTCAAACCCCCTTCATTTTTTTCGTAATTTGTTATGCTGCAGCCTTGCTAAAATAATTTAAATTAATTTTTTCCCTCATCAATCTACACTCAATACCTCATAATGAAAAAGCGAAACCAGAATTTTAGAACGTTTTGCAAATTTATTGAAAAGGAAAAACTGAAATATCACATTGACATAAATATTCAGACCCTTTACTCATTACTTAGAGTACCTTTGGCAGCGATTACAACCGCAAGTCTTCTTGGGTGTGACGCAACAAGCTTTGCACACCTGGATTTAAGGATTTTCTGCCATTCTTCTCTGCAAATCCTCTTAAGCTCTGTCATGCTGGATGTGGACCAGCCATTTTCAGGTCTCTCCAGAGCTGTTCGATTGCTTTCAACACAGGGTTCTTGCTGGGCCACTCAAGGACATTCACAGACTTGTGAATAGGCCACCCCTGTATTGTACACTGGCTGTGTGCTTTGGGTCAGTGTGCTGTTGTAAGGTGAAATTTCAGCCCGGTCTGAGTTCCTTTAATGTGTCTTTCAATGATGAGAGACTTCTGTCTGGCCACTCTGCCACAAAGCCCAGATTGGTGGAGTGCTGCAGTGATGGTTGTCCTTCTGGAAGTTACTCCCATCTCAACAAAGAATCTGTGGCGCTCAGCTAGAGTGACCATAAGGCTCTTGGTCACCTCTTTTACCAAGGCCCTTCTCCCCCAATTGCTGAGTTTGGCTGGATGACCAGTTATAGGAAGAGTCCTGGTTGTACCAAAGTTCTTCCATATAAGAATTACAGTGGCCACTGTGCTCCTCGGAACCTTCAATGAAATTGTTTTGTAGCCTGCCCCAGTTCTGTGCCTTGACACAATCCTTTCTCTGAGCTCTGCAGGAAGTTCATTCGACCTCATGGCTTGGTTTTTGCTGTTATGCATTGTCAGCTGTGAGACCTTATACAGAAAGACGTGTGCCTTTCCAAATCATGTCCAATCAGTTCACTTCACCAGAGGTGGACTCCAATCAAGGTATAGAAATATTTCAGAGATGATCAATAGAAATGTTAGACACCTGAGCTAAATTTCAAGTGTCATAGCAAAGGGTCTGAATACTTATGTCAATGTGATATTGCAGTTTTTCCTTTGTAATATATTTGCAAAAGTTTCTAAAATTATGTTTTCGCTTTGACATAATGGGGTATTGAGTGTAGATTGATGAGCGAAAAAATCAATTTACACAATTTTAGCATAAGGCTGCAACATAAGAAAATGTGAAAAAAGCGAAGGGGTCTGAATACTTTTAAGAATGCACTGTACAACTGGATTTCATGTCAGATACTGTATGACATAGAAGAAGATGTTTGACATGAGTGACACTCCTACACTATTGCTAAAATAAACTAATTTGATTTGGTGTTTCTTGTTAATGGAAAAACAACCCTCCAGTCAGCCGAAGTTGGGTTGAGGTTTAGGTTATTGAAAATAAGAGTGGGTGGATACTGATACCAAAAATAAGCTAAATGTTTAGATCACATAGACATTTTTCATGTCTGATGATAGTATCTAACCACAACTTTGTGCAAATAAATACAGTGTAAGCCTATCTTCAGTGGACTTGATTTCCTATTCAGGTCTTGTAAAACATTATGTCAAACAGGCCTACACGTTGTTAAAGATGTTTAAGGATGTCCACCATTTTATTATTTGTTTGTTAGTGGTTTTATGCAAAGAAAAGCACACTATAGTTCACTATTTGTGTGTTTATTTTGAATCTTTTCAAGGACATGAGTGTTTAATAATTTGTAGACACTGCATCGTGATCTAATGTTACCTGCAGGGAAAAACTGCACTGTGTGCTTTTAGAACCCTTTTGTCCTGCTGTGAACATTTTGGCAAAGAGGGTTATGCCATGTTTGGACAAAGTTCACCATGTTGACAGCAAGTGATTCTTTGGAACTATATTATTTCTTTCTCTATCAGGCCCAGAGGTTTAAGCTTCTGTTTAGCGTAGCCCCGTAGGTTAAATACATGTTTTCTGTTTGGGTTTTTTATGCTTTTCATTGATTCAGTGCTGTTAATCTTGCTTTACTTTCCAACCCTGAAAGTAAAGCACAATGGGCACACTGGACTACAGGAAAGAGATCTCGAAGCTGACCATTTCTTTATGCTTTGACACATTTTTAAGGGAGGAAACCACAAACAAAATGAGGAATGAGCCAACTTGTTATGAAAAAAGTGCGTGAGGAAAAGGACTTCATCTGAAAACTACCTTTTGAAATTTAAAATTAAAGCTTGTTCATCTGTAATAGTATACTGTATTTCTGCTTTCCACCTCACAGCCTCGCTGTGCACACAGACAGTAATTCACACCTTGCTTCTACCCTTCGTTTGGAACTGAGTGCAACATTCTCCCTTGCCAACAGCATCAGAGGGAACCATTTCATATTTGGACCTGTGGCTGGTGCTGCTGCAGTGACAGCTCTCCATTCGGCTCAGATTGAATCTCAGTCCCAGATTGCTCTCCAGCAGCTTGCCTCTCTAGCGACTATAACTGTTGGCAACCAGTGTCACAACAACAACAGGTTTGCAGCAGGGTTACCTCCTCACCTGGCCCTCCTCAGTCTTCTCAGTAGACAAGAGGTGTCAGCTGTTTAAGACAGATACGAACAGTAAAACCGACAAAACCACACAACCGTGTCTTCCTGCTGCCATGTACCACCACCATTCCCAACAACAAGGGCCACAGCCCTTCTCAAATGGGCCCAGGCCTCATCATCAGCCTCATCCAAGTCAACATCAGAATCGTACTTCCTCTGATATGCTGTCGCAGGTGATGGGTTTCCAATTTCCTCGTCCCACCCAGCTCCCTGATGAGCTAGAGTCTGCTCTAGCTATCCGAGGTGCCAGGGACATGGACCACCGCCTCATTGACCATATAAACCCACCGAACCAAGGCTCAGGTTCTGGGATCAGTCAACATGGAACCTACGCCTCTAATCCAATAACACTCACCTCTGATAATCAGCCGGCCCACCAGCAAGGAGTAGACTGGTCAAGCTACCAACCTCCAACTAAACTGTTTGCCAGTCCTCCACCTAGTGCTAGCCGACAACACCAGGGGCCTCAACAGCAGCCTGAGAGCAGCCACACTGGAACAAGCATCCCAAGCTGGACTGCCTCTGTAAGTGACTCACCGTCATCCCAAGCCCGGCATCCCCCTAGTGGTGGAAGTGGAGGTGCTGGGGATGGTCAGGTTTTGTATACACCAGAGAGTGCAGGAAGTATATTGGCTAGTTTTGGGCTTTCAAATGATGACTTAGAAGTGTTGAGTCACTACCCTGATGATCAACTAACCCCAGATACTTTACCATTCATACTGCGCGACATCCAAATCAACAAGTCAGGCAACCAGAAAACTGTGGCGTCCACTTCCTCATCCTCGTTCTCACGCAGAGTCCATGATATGCCCCTGCCACCTCCCCGCTCTTCACCATTGACACGTTCACACTCCCCGGATGTACCTAGCCTTCTTACTGTTACACAGACAGCAGGAAAAGTCATTGACTATGGTCATGCCAGTCGGGCAAAGGACGAGAGTAGTACCAGAGAAACTTTCAAAAGAGAGCCGCTCTCCAATGAAAGGACAGTTAAAATGTACCCATCTTTATCATCGTCTTCATCAGCTCCAAAAGCAGATAAAGCTGAAAGGCGACAGGTTAATTTGGAACACACTGAACCAAGCAAACATGGAGACCGGGACTATCGAAGGACAAGTAGCGACCATCGCAAGAGCAATCGGTCACCTGGGAGAGAATTACCACCACCATCCAAATCTCGTAATCTAGACCGAGACTACAGGCATGAAGGACCAAAACCAAGGCCTACATCTGAAACCAGAAGTGAGGATTCCTCGAGACGGTCTCTCTCCTCTTCATCAGGCTCAAAACCACACAGCAGCAACAAGAAGTTACCTACCCCCACCATGATAAGTGATTTCACAGCTGTGTCTCCAAAGGCTTATCCCCATATCTGCTCCCTGTGCCACATACAGTGTGGTCAGGAAAAGGTGAGTGTCAACATGCCCTCTTACCAATGTCCAACAGTTTCCTGAGAGAAAAACCTTCACATGTCGAAATTTAGTCTGTAACCTTTCTCACCAGGCAGTTTTCAAGAAGAGTAATTCTGATGTTTTTCAATTACTTTTTTGCATGGTTTGTAATTCATATTGAAGTACGTCAGTACAGTTGCTTTATATGATCTAGCTAAAGTTGTGTGAGAGTTCGGCTACCCCTGGTCAAATTACATATTTTGTTGATTTTTGAAGTGAACAGAAGACAGACAGTAAAAATGTGCTTTTTTCACGTGTTACTGTTACTGCACTGTAACTTTTCATTTTATGAAATTTAAAAAAAAAAGAATTTTTTTAAACATGTTGTGTGGCATGTGCAAAAGTAGGCACCCTACTAAGTCTCTACTTAATTTCTTAGTGTGCTGATATGTAGTGGCAATATTCCATCTATCTGTGCAACATTTCCTGTGCCACTGGCTGCCACACAACACCAGGGCAGAAAATTTCCAAGCCCACGCTTAACAGTTGGCAAAGGTGGGCTACTAAGTACTGACTTAGTAGGGTGTCCAAACTTTTGCACATGCCACAATTACTTTCTGTTTTTTCTATTTTTAGCAAGCAAATAGAAAAAGTAACACTACATTACCATTTGAAGCCTATGCAGAGAAGAAAAGCATGCTTATGCTCATTTGCTCATTAAATGAATGAGATTAAGCAAACCTAAATTTATTCAGTATCCATTATGACAATATTTGTTAAGTACCAGATTTGTCTAAATTTCCCATGAAATGTACAATGACAAAATTAAATATTTTTTATATCTGGAAAACACTGCGTATTTAATGAAGCCATGCAATACCAGTGGGTGTAAGGTAAAAATCTACCCACATCACAAATTTTTGGACATCCTGGTCCTCAAAATACCATCAGATAAAACTGCTGTTTTCTTCCTAAATGATATTCTATTTTCCTGGGTAATGACCAGTCCCAATATATAGTTTAATCATGAAATACATCAATTTGCAAGATGTTGTTTCTTATGGCATTTAAAGGGTGTAACATTATATACTAATGGATAGGGATGATGTCTACAAGATACAATAATGATAACCTGAGAAATTGTCAGGGGATAATAGACGTATTCTCTTAGTTCAGCAGTAATTACTGTTGAATAAACTCATTTGTTCTCTGAGAAAATCCAGTGAGTTTCTTGTGTTCTCAAATGATGTTGTGATTGACTATACATACAATAACTAAGTTTTAAAATGGTATGTACTCTGCTTCAGTGTCATAAGAGTAATTATTTATAGTTGAGCGTGACTTACTTAATTTCTCAAGTATGCCAAGTGTGGAATTTTTTTGAAGATCTGGTTTATTCAGACAAAAGAAATTAGTTAACTGTCTTTTCTTTCAATTTAAAATTTCTCATTGACAGAGTCATATTTGTCTATGTAAGTTTTCCCCAAATTTACAAAAATTTCATTAGGAAAATCAAGATTGTAGCCTGATGAATAATTGGTCCCTTAATTATTAATCAATTACATGTCATGATCTAGCAGAATGTGAAGTGGTCTTTGTTAAAATGACTGAAAGGTTCTATAGGGTTTGTAGGTATCTAACTTTAAACCTCCTGGTTTATCTTAATTATTTTAGACCTGTTAAAGTTGTTTGATCATATGAATTTGTTTTGTTTTATTTTGAACTTAATTTTCATACTTTACAGGCTGTGACAAGAATCAATATAGCATGGGAAACAGATTGGTTGATGACACTGATTGATAGATAATGATGTACTAAATGATATGTCCTCTTCAGGCCTTGAAACATAACTTGGTAAGTTAACTGAACAGCATTTGAAACTAGAAGATGAAAAATGATTTGTTTTTTGGTTGTTTGTTCTGCCAGTGATGTATAGGTTGTTGATGATAAAGACTGGGTCACACTAAAGGTAGTGGAAAGTAAAATGGTTGCAGAACATGTCCAACCAGGAAACACATGATTTGATTTTCTAGAACAAGACTGAGCATTGTCTTGTATTTCTACTAACGGCTGAGACATAATTTGAACATGAATATGGGATCAAAGCACTGGGTCTCAACTCTCAGTTCAGGGTTTTCATACCTTGTTAAAATATGACACAGGAAACTAAGATCCACTTGAGCTTTTGTCAAAACTGATTTGTCAAATCAGTTTTATTTATATAGCGCCAAATCATAACAGTTCTCTCAGGACACTTTTCACATAGAGCAGCTCTAGATCGTACTCTTTCCAATATCATTTACAGAGACCCAACATTCCCCCATGAGGGGGGGGCTTGCATTTTGCAGTTGTAAATAAATAAATAGACTTTGCACATTGCGTACTTCCTCATACATGCGGAATGTCAATCTAGCTTTGTTGGGCATAGTTTATATGTTTTTTTTATTTTTTGATTGTGAAATCTTCCTGTCCCATTTGTCGTTTTTCTTCAGGACTGGGTTGACCATATTAACACTGTCAACCACACTGCTGCCTGCAGAGACCTGCGCAACAAGTGAGTAAATTTTTAATGTGCTGCTGAAGCCTTGCATTTACAGTATATAGTACAGACTATTATGTCATAGTTACTTAGATAAGTGTTTTGCATTTTGGTTTGAATGAACAGTCAAAAAGTATTGAACATGACCCCAAAAAAAGTTAATAAAGCAATTTTTGATAACAGTGAAAGAAATACTTAGAAACACACCCCAGAGATGCTTTGGATTTATTAAGTGCTTGAGGCAAATGTGTTGGCAAACAATTGCCTACTTACACATCCAGAAAACACAGACAAACATAAATGTTCCGCTAACGTTGTGTTTCTGGCTTCGCAGTATACCTAAGTTTAATATTAACTTGCCTTTTTACTCTGGATTAGTCCATCATATCCTGACAAAAAAATCTGTGGGTCTTTGGCTTGTTGCATAGTTGACCCTCTTCATAAGCCACTCATTTACTTCGGCTGTCTCACACATCTTACAATTGGGAAGTTTTTTGGGAAACAGCTGCCTGTTTGGTTTTATAGTGGGGAATTGGCATGAGTGGTGAGAATCAAACATACAACTGCTGTGCAGGCTGTAGAAAAAGGGTAAATTTAGATAAAACTGAAGAGTAAGGAGTGGGCCTACCATTACAAGTGACCATTTCACATTGCACAGAATATTATCTAAGTTACTTTTTTATGCAGACTAAAAGCACAACTTTGTATTGATACATACATTTGTATATTGTAATTCTTTCTAAATACAAGTTTAGGAGTAAAAAGATGTTTGATGACATACTAACGAATGTTTGTGTCTCTCTGAAGGTACCCTAACTGGAAACCAAATCTATCAAGGTCAGTTGGACTCTTGCTCTTATGTTTCCAATAATCTGTTTTTATATTTGACCATCAGCCAATTGGAATCATTCCAATTAGTTGGCAGGTCCAAACATTTCGAATAGGGCAGCACAAAAAGAAAAAAAATGATCCATGCAAATGTAGGCCTTTAAGCTACCACTTGTGACAGCTTTCCTCTGTAATTTCACTGGTTATGTCTGTCAATGAATGTTATCTTTTATCCAGTCGGAGCGGACAATGTGACAGCCGGGCTTTGTGGGATTCCAAGGATCACTCTCCATCCCATTCCGTGTCTCAATCCCTCTCTCGTTCTCCTACCCCAAGTCCTCCTCCCAACAAACACAGGGTGGGCCCCTTCCCCCACAGGCCACATGGGAAGCTTTACTCTCCTCACCATCACCCTCGTTACCACCACCACTATACAGGTAGACCACATACTAGAGAGTAGGCACAATGTGTACAAAGTAGGAAAATGTAGAGGTCTTTAAATATTCATTCGCAAAGTTAGAAATAATATGAGTATGTCCTGAGCTGATTTGCAAAAGTGGTATTGGACTATTCAGTGGATTTAGGTCAAAAATGCATTATTGTGTTCCTTTTAAACAGTAATGTTGTCTCTTAATACACATTAAATAGCAGAATGGTACATATAAATAAGCAGTTTAAACATACTTCAAACATACTAGCACTTCAAAATACTTCAGTTGTTTCTTCCCACTGGGGATTAAAAGAGGTTGTTCAAATTACCAAACTTTCCTGCCTCAACAAACCTATAATGGCAGTTCACTCCACAGATATACAGCACTGCAGAAAAATAAAATTGGATGCACGCTATAGGTTCTTAATACAGAATTATCTAGGCGTTGGTGTTAGCGGATACTCACCAGTAAATGACACAGATCAGGGAAAATATCTCTAGTATAGAATACCCACTTCTAAACTCACTCATTCTCATTTGCTATCCTAAGAACACAGCCATCGGTTGGAGCACCGCCACTCAGGCTCACACAGTCCCTCTCACTCACGTCGAATTTCTTCATCCTCCAGAGAGCATCGGCCTGAGAAGAGGGACAGGGAGTCATCAGGTTAGTCAGTGTGTGTTTTTTATCTAAAGTCTCCCTCCACTTAGAAATGTGTTTTGGTCATTTGTACATCTCTTTGACGTGCAGAATGACGTATGTTCAGTCTCTGACACAAGAAGGCTGTTTTTAAAGTCATCTGCCGAAAGGGGAAAGTTTCTCTGTTTTCACATAAAATCTGAGTGTACGGTGTGTACCTGCAATTTATGACATCACATCTAGTCTAGAGGCCTATCCTGGTCCAACAGGCAACTTATGAAAGTTTGATGTAGAACATTGAAGCCTGTATTGCACATACATTGAGAATGGTCTTTTAGGGATGTAGGAGACATTAGTATTCAATAGTTAAAAATGGCACATATTTACATATCCATAGATTCTGGATTTTTGAATGAGAGAGGATTCATAGATTTCATTTAAAGAATTTCTAACTGGCTAAATGAAATTTCTTTATGGAAAAATCATAGCAGACACAAATTATTCACAGTGTGTTTTTTATTTTTATGAGCCTATATTAGCAGGGTCAGTCAGGAATGTTCATCCTGGACATACAAGGGCTTTAAATGACCAAATATTTCCTAGCTTCTCCTTTTCAAACTTAGGAATTGCTTCTCTATTTTTCATGTAATTGTAAATTCACTAAATTGAATTCTACTATTTGTGAATATTCACATCATTTCTTTTCGCTTTCCTGTCCTCCCTCTGATTCATGGTGTGTTTACAGGGGGTTCCTCTCGCAGTGGTGGGAAGCGTCCATATGATGATTCAACCAAGTGCTCCAGTGAAACCAGCCGGCATCCATCCTCCTCTAGGGCGGGTCACAACTTCAAACATGGACAATCACAGTCCAACAACAAAACTGTCAAGAGTGGGATGAAGACTGGAACTAAGATGCCTAAGATGGCAAGTGCCAAGGGTGCTGACATAGTGGGTATATTTCACTTTAGTTGTGTATAAAGCGACACAGAAGACCGTGGTTTTGAACTAACCTCAGCCACAATTTCAGAGCTAATTATGTAGATTAGCACGAAGGATAGATCATACAGATGTTTTTGGAGCGTTAGAATTCAGAACCTTTTCCTTTGTCCTGAGCTAGTAAGGACTACACAGTTCTCTCCTTGTTCAATGATCTCCAGTATTTTCCTTTGAGTATGTCTAGTTACAATTTTAATTGTTATAACGTTCCTAAAACTGGCTGAATTTTTGAAATGAGTTTAATAGATAACAGCTTTTACACCATTTTAGGTGTTGCCAATATGAGTGAGTGAAGCTTACAGATGCTCGAGGCTGATTTCAAGCACAGTGATAGAAATCATTTAATTTTAGTGGGTTTGACACTAAGACATTGAATTGTTCCACTTTTACTAAGTAGGAATTTTCTTTCAGTCACTTCAGTATTTTCTAAAGCCCAACCACATTTTCATTTTGACTAAAAATTCACTGTTGACTACTTGATCAAAGCAGTAAAATCTTGCATTGGTTTGTCTCTGGTTGACTCATACATGTTTCTTCCTCAAACTAACCAAAAACTTATGAAACCGGTTTCCAGTCTACCAAACCTCCACCAGCCAAGAAGAAGAAGAAAATGGTGACCCAAGCCTCTCAGGACTGGTCTGTTGCAGATCGTCTGGTTTATCTCACAGGCATTCCAAATGATGCCTCAGAGCAGGAAGTTACCGACTTGGTCGGATCCTTTGGCAAGATCAACAACGTGATCCTCATGCCATGCTCTGAGGAAGAGAGCGAGAAGGGCGAAGGACAAAAGGTGCTATCTAAGTGTAACATAAAGGTTATTGATGCATTTTGCAGGAAATTAAACTTTTGGGATTTTTTTTACAGGTTTGATGCTTGTTAGAGATCAGTATAAAAAATATGATAGTGTAAAAGGGAAATATTTTGCCTGTTTAAATGCAATATGGATACTAAGAAAAGTACAAGACGTGCGGGCAGGTATGAAGGGGTCCAAACAGCCTACACAGCCCATAAACACAGACATAAAGACCGAAGCCAGCTAAAAGGTTTTTTTGTTCATTAATTACTTTAAGCTGATACTCTGATTTTATGTAGCAATAATAAAAATAATACTAATAGTTTAAGTTTACTGACAGTCTGTTTTGATAATAAAGTTTTTGTATGTCACTGTTGCAATTTGCTCATGTAGTGAATATTACGGGCAGAAAGAAATAGCATGTTTCAATCATATTCAATCTGGCCATTTCTTTTAAATGGAAGACACTTACTTTCTCTTTAGTTTTATTAAAATTTGCCAAGTCTGCATTTTAATAAATATAAATGTGGCTTACAAGAAAGACCTGCAGATAATTAGAATAGCAGGTGGTCTATTAATCTGTCACTCCTGAGTCATAAAAACTGCAGCTGTATGATAGGTTTCTTGGTTCTATGTTGCAGAACTTCATTATGGTTTCTGTCTGTCCCACATCATCGCTTTATCACCCTCCCTTGTTGCAGGCATCTGTATGCATGGTGAAGGCTGAAGACGCCCAGGCACTGGCTAACTCCACAAATCTTTCCATCGGAGACCAGCAAATCACTGCATCAACAGCCAAGGTACCATGTGGAAAACATACACATGGGGCATTGATGGCATATTCTGTTTAAACCCTTCAATACATGGAAACCATAAAGCTAGAAAAACTTAATGGTTTTGCCTGTGTATATAAATGCAGTTGATAGTAAATGTAAAAAAGTGTCTACTGTTCAGTCAGAAACTATATAAAACACAAAATTTTTTTCTGTTCCTTTTTTAAATTTTTAGGCATGTATAGTTTCATTTACACTCTCAGTAAACCTATTTCATTTATTTTAGAAACCTGAAGGAGGGCAGTCTTCTGGTGCCAACAACAGGTTTGACACAGTTGTCATCACCATGTCCCTTTTTAACCCCATATGCTGCACATTCACCCTGCCAATTTCAAACCTGCTCTAGCTGCACTGAACTATAAATCTTTCTGACCTCACAGCAAACATGCTTCAGGACAGGAAAAGGGTGCTGCTGGGGAAGACTCAGGTAGGACAACAAAAAACGAACTTACTGGGAGTCTGCAGTCAGCCAGTCAGCCAATGCTAGCATATCCAAATCCATCATTGTCAATATATGCTCAGTATATAAACTTATAATGACTATATCTTAACTATACTTGAGTAGTTATATTAAAAGGTGCCACTGCTGTAGCTTGGGAACATGTAGACTGGTTTCTTATCCCATGCTTTTACTGGGTTGTAATGTTAACGTACTGAAGTGTGAACGTAGCTCTTTTTGCCCCCCCCCCAGGAGGTGAGGCTGAGCAGAAGACTTTTGATGAGGTACATGATCCATACACATCTTGTTATATTAATATATTAATTTTTTCTGCATCCATCCACATTCAAAACCCCAATTTCTTCATCCATCAACATTCAAAACCCCAATGACAAAACGAAAACAGAATTTTAGAATTTTTTGCAAATTTATCAAAAAGAAAAAACAGAAATATCACATTGACTTAGTTGATGCATTTGGCAGCCTCGGGTTTTCATGGGTATGATGCGACAAGCTTTGCACACCTGGATTTGGGGACGCTTTGCCATTCTTCCCTGCAAATCCTCTCAAGTTCTGTCAGGTTGGATGGGAACTGTCATTGGACAGCCATTTTCAGGTCTCTCCAGAGGTGTCCAATTGGGTTCAAGTCAGGGCTCTGGCTGGGCTACTCAAGGACATTCACAGAGTTGTCCCTAAGCCTCTCCTGCATTTTCTTAGCTGTGTGCTTGGGGTCATTGTCCTGTTGGAAGTTGAACCATTGGCTCTGGACAAATTGAACCTGAGTGCTCTTGACCAGGTTTTCATTAAGGATATCTCTGGTACTTGGCTACGTACGGCTTTCCTCAATCCTGACCAGTCCCCCCCTATCCCTGCTGCTGAAAAACACCCCCACAGTATGATGCTGCCATCATCATACTTTACTGTTGGGATGATATTGGGCAGATGATGAGCGTTGCCTGGTTTCATCCAGACATGACACTTAGAATTGGGGCCAAACAGTTAAATCTTGGTTTAATCAGACCAGAAAATCTTGTTTCTCACAGTGGGAGAGTCCTTTAGGTGCTTTTTTGCAAACTCAAAGCTTTATTATGTCTTTCACTGATGAGAAGCTTCTGTCCGCCCACTCTGCCATAAAGCCCGATTGGTGGAGTGCTACAGTGATGGTTGTCCATCTGAAAGGTTCTCCCGTCTCAAAACAGGATCCCTGGAAGCCATAGTGACCAGTTCCAAACATCTTCCATGTTAGAATTAAAGAGGCCGCTGTGCTCCTGTGAACCTTCAATACAGCAGAATTTTTTTTGTAGCCTCCCCCGGATCTGTGCCTCGACATAATCCTGTCTCTGAGCCCTAAAGGAAGTTCCCTTGACCTCATGGCTTGGTTTTTTCTCTGATTATGCATTGTCAGCTGTGAGACCTTATATAGACAGGTGTGTGCCTTTCCAAATCATGTCCAATCAAATGAATAAATCTCAGGTGGACTCCAGTCAAGCTGTAGAAACATCTCAAAGATGATCAAGAGAAATGTCAGGCACCTTAGCTAAATTTCAAGTGTCACAGCAAAGAGTCTAAAAACTTATGTTGATGTGACATTTCAGTTTTTCCGTTGTAATAAATTTGCAAAAATTTCTAAAACTATTATTTTTCTTTTTGATTGTGGGGTATTGAATGTAGATTGATGAGGGAAAAAATGTTTTACATGATTTTAGCATAAGGCTGCAACAAAATAAAAATTTAATTAAAAAAAAAAAAAAAAAGAAATCCATCTGTAAATAAAAGCGTTGCAGAAAAGGGCTGGTAAATGTGTTCTACCAAATCCTCTGGCTCATGTTATTAGTTGGACATACAGTTGTATGTAAAAGTTTAGGTATACATACTGTATATACTGGATATAAATAAAAATTAACAGTACTTTAAACATTTTAGAAGGCTAATTATTTAATGTCTGCTTTTACCTCTTTTCACTTAAAAATCTATAAAATTTGTAATTTGCCTACTGTTTCAAAATTGCAATTCTGGTAAATGTATGTTAAAATTGGGTTTAATCACTTGTAATACAATATAAGTATTCATGCGTTTTCCTCAAATCCCAATACAATTTCTCATACAGAAAGGCATGGTGTTGATCACAGGACTTCCTGAGAGCAGCTGGTTAGAGAGTGACATCATTAAGCTGATCCAGCCCTTTGGAACTCCCTCTGACATCATCTTGGCAACACAAATTGGAAAGGTTGGTACAAATACAGTTTTATCAAAAGTTTTTACTGTTTCTAAGAGAGAAGAAAACACTTTGACACAAGTAATACAAGTAGGTGATGCAAGTCTTAAGTACCTTAAACGTTTTTGCTATCCAGTTGGCTTTCTCTGATAGTTTAGGCCACAAACCAGATGCTCAATAATAGTCGTGAATACCCCACGCAATGCAAAACATAAAAAATGTATACTTAGTAATGAGTATAAATAGTCTACAAAACTAATCCGTCCATATTTACTATTTTCTGGATTTCTTAATTTTTGCATAGTTGTTATTATGTTGACTTTTTTTTTTTTTGATTTTTGCCTATATAAATATAAGTATTTATATTTCTGTTATATTATATATTATATAGCTATTTTTCATGGCAGCCAATGTCCGAGGATGACCATTTCCAGTGAAAGGATATATTGTGGATGTACCTTCAACACAATATTAAGGACCTTTTCGTATTTTAGGTACTTGTGTCAGTGCCAGACATGGAGATTGCACAAGAGATAGTGAAAGTCCACACCTTCATCCCTGCGAAGATTAAAGACTCTGAGCTGAAGATAATCCATCTCAAACAGCGTATTGGCCTCAGAACACCGGTAGGACTCTCAACATTAACCCAAATCCTTTACCGTATATTATTCATCTTTTCTCCTCTGTTGCTCTCTGATGTTTCTTTTTTAATTATCTTAGTTTTGAGCAGTTGGTTCTTTGATATTGACTTGAAGTGTGGCATTTAAGTCACTAGTTCTAAAGAAAATAATTTTTTGTTTCCCTTTTATGAACAATGAACCTTGAGCAATAACTACTTATACTAAAGTTAAACTAAAAAACTCTTTACACAGGTGGCTCTGTACAATCTACTGATGGGATCAGTGGACCCATTAGTGAGTATTTCTACTGTTACATATTACTGTCGTGTTTATTTATTTTTTTGGTTTATTTAACAGGGACCATGCACATTAATAAAGTTTGCTGTAAATACACCAGAGATGGCAAAGGGGCAGTTTTTAATCAATATTAATGATTATCAAATATTGTTCTAATTGTGTGTTTGGCGATCCAAATATAGATGTACACTAAGTTCTTTGCAGTAGTAAAACTTAAAGTAAGCTGAAGATTTATACTGTGAAACTGCAGTATCAAGTGTTCAGTTTACAGCAAAATCAGACTAACATCATAGAAATCTTTACATGCTGTTCTCTGCACACACCCACTTTTCTGACAGCTGCTTAACGCTATAATGATTCAGCGGTGTTTGTCCCTGTGATGCAGTGTGCTCAACTTAAGAAGCTAGAAAGAACCTTTGAGCAGCACTCTTTAGACTTAGATAAGCAAGGACAGTCCTGCAAAATGTGACCAATGCGGCAACTTTAAAAACTAGTATTTATCTTTGACATGAGTTTAAGTTCTAATTTACAGAAATTTAGAAATGCACATTAAATTAACAAACAAAACCGTATTTTACATGGATATCGTAATGTTGCAAAAAGTCAAGGGACTGTGAAACCATCATTTGTTGACGGTAATGAATATGTCAACTTTATATCAACTTTAATAGTCTGTATACCTTGAACAAGTAATTATCCACTAGTTAATAAATGAATGTTCTTTTGTATCCTACAGGAAAGTCCTGTTCCAGTAGGCTGGAGCAGCCTCTTGGTGATCAGTAATGTTCCCAACACGCCGTCTGGCGCCTCTGAGGTCCAAAAACTGGTGCGACGCTTTGGTACCGTCATCAGGACCCTAGTGCTTAACTATATGGTGAGGGCTTTATGTCTGTGCAGCTGCAAACATGCTAATCGATTATATAGTAAGCCACCCTTGTCCTGAATATCTGTGTCCTCAGACACAGCTAGTTCCTGGGTTGAAAATCTATTCTCTCCAAATCTGTCATGTGTCAGTCTTAATTTGTAACGCAAAGAAATCCCACATGCTGTTGACATGATGTTGTGCCTCTTTCTGCTTAGGTCATTTGCGAAATGGCAACTGCAGCCATGGCCTTGTCCGTCTACAAACGCTTCCATATGTTTCCATGCATCATCCAGAACAACCCTCTGTTCTTCTCCCGCAAGCCTGACCCCAAGGCCAACACACAGACAAAAGTAATCTGTGCATACCTTGATTCATCTGAGGTCAGTAACTTTAATAATTGATTGGCAATTCATTATCCATTTAGACAAATTTGTTATCTACTACTGGCATAATGTCCTTAAGCATCAACTCCTCTCAAACACCTGAGTGCATGTAAGTAATGTAACACTGCTCAATACCTCCTTGTGTCTGGTCATAGAATACACCTACAAATGGCAAGGGCAGCCAAATAGCAGCAGCTGCAGACAAAGAGGAGACAGCACATAAAGAGAAGTCTAAATCTCCTTTGGAGGGGATGGAAACAGATGCTGTTGCGACAGATGAGAAGACGAAGAGCACAGAAACGATTAAAGACGAGATCAAAAAATTTGAGCTTACCAGTGCTGTTTCCAACGCTTCGGCTGCACCAGAAGCCAAACCGCAGGCAGTCTTGGATATAGACATGAGAGAAACATCCGCACTTAAAACTGTCATAGAGATAGCAGAAGAGAATAAAAGAGTTAGTGCATCCGAAGAAGGAAATTACATGACACCAGTTGGCGAAGAGATAAAGTTATCTAGCTCTGATGGTAAAGCAGCTTCCAGGGAGATGGTCATGCCAGAGCTCCCGAAGGTAAAATATGCCAAAAATGTCTGTCTGCTGTTGTCAGCCTATTATTGGAGCCAGATTGTTCTCCTGTGTAGCTAAGCCTGTAAGTTTTGACATCTCTTCTTGATCTGTTTCACCAGGTTACTCAAGAAATGGTTAATGCATTACTTGTGGAGTGCCGAACAAGAGCCGCCAGCAATCCCAACAACATAGCAGCTTCCACTGGTGGAGAAACGGGGGAAACACCAATAGAGATAGAGCAGGGTGAAAAAAAAGCAGCAGAGGAGACAAAAGAACTGGCCAAGAACCACACAGATGAGGATATGAAGAAGCAGGAGAGAGAGAGAAAAGAGAGGGAGGTGAGAAAGGAGAAGGAGGTGAGGGAGAGAGAGAGGAAGGAAAGAGAGAGGAGGGAGTGGGAGAAGGAGGAGAGGGCTGAGAGGGAGTGGGATGAAAGAGCCAGGAGAGAGAGGGAGAAGAGGGAGGAGGAAAGAAGGCAGTGGGAGAGGAGGGAAAGAGAGAGGAGGGAGAGAAAGAGAGCATACGGTGAAGGTTTGTCAGGATCAAAGTCGTCTTGCAGGTCAGAGGGATACAAGCAGGGCTGCTGGAGGGATGTGCAGTATAACAACTCAGAGGCTGAGACCAAAATGGTGAGAAGGTGCTGTAGGGTCAAAAAAGTGTAGAAACTGGAGCGTTACATCTCTCATCTTTGTTCTTATACTTTTTGTGTTGTCGTGCAATCAGGTGGTGGTGGAGGAGGAGGAGTTCGAGTTCCCATTCAACATGAGTGACTTTGTGACAGTAGATGAAGTAGGAGATGTTACCAACCTTCCTCGCTCTCCTTCTCCTGTTGTTCCCATGGAAACCACAGACGGAAGGCAGGATGCTCCCACATCTGTCCAACAAGACACTCCAGGGGTACAATTTAGCTTGTATATGTCACATAAAAACTTTTTCTCTACATGTTTATTGGAGTGTCTGAGACTTACATTTCAACTGTGTAATGACGTCAGTCCTTTTCTTGTTTCCACTTCTAGGACACACCCATGGAGGTTGCCACAGAAACAACACTGTCGGATGCCACAGTGATCCAAGTGAAGTCTGTTGAGCAAATATCAGAGTCTGAATCTATGAGTGGGCCAACAGTTGAGTCATCAGACAGTTTGGCATTGTCAGCTTTAACATCCAGTATGGTCCTCACTGCTGCAGCATCCCCCTTACCAGCCTCACAAAGTGACTCTTCTCCCGGCCAAACAAATGTGTCAACATGTCAACCAGAACCACCTGAGATTGGTACAACCTCACACTGATTTAACCTCTATTATGAACTGAAGGAAACACAATCTTACTTAGAATTTTCTTCTTTAATTTTAAGTTTATAATTATATAATTCATTTTGGCCTGGAATCTGTCATTATTTTTAGAAACCGAACTAATAGCCACTCTGGACTCCACCCCAGGGGTTGAACGCTTTTCCATGCCTGCCAATGCAGCTTCAGGCAGCTCATCTGAAGCTGCCCCAGCGGACTCCTCCTCAAACAGCCCAGCAATAGTGGCAGTGACTGCAGAGAGTGAGGAAGATAAGAAAGAAGACAATGGTCTCAATCACAGTCAGGCTAAGGAGGACGACAAAACAGAAGAACAGGAGAAGATGCAGGATCAAGAGGACAAAGGTATGACAGCTCCTGCTGCAGAGGAGGGTACAGTTCATGTGATTTTGTTTGAATTAGAACCATGGGTTGCAGCAGTACCTTATTGGGTAGACAATCAGGCTTGTCACTATAACATTTCTGTTAGGATCCTTGAATTAGTTGGGAGCATGTGGATGTGTAAAATGAGCAGAATTGTATAGTTGTGTTAGGAAGCTCTCAGCCTCACGAAGCTCCTCAAGATATTTTTTCATTTATGTTTTGTGTGTGTACAATGTTCTATTTTACCTTATCTTAAAAGTGTTTGGGACAATGGCATGTTAACCGTGTGGCAGGTAGTTTCCATAAGGGATCCGGGTGTTTAGTAATCAAAACACCAAGATGAAGACACATGAGGCCCACTTGAAAAAGCATAATTACTAGGTTATCTGGGTAAGCTTGTTGAGCAAAACCAGGACCAGGTCTTTTTACATCTGTGGATGTTTCAGATTTTAAAGAGGTCCCTGTCTCTTTTAGGAAAGCAAGAGATGTCTAAAGACCAAACAAATGCAGAAGAGGGGAGAGTGAAGAAGAAATTACAGACAAAAACTCCCATGAGCACAGACTGCTTTCTCCCTCCTTTTGACCCCAGCAATCCAGTTGGTATGACACTATTCTCCATGTCTGCCATTGTGTGTTCACTCTTGTGTTCATCAGTGTTTTTTCTACATGTATGTTTACAATGTCTGACAATCTGATGGCAGTGAACAGTTGATAGAGATCACTTTCATGTCTGTGTGGGTGTGTGTCCACAGGTATGGAGTTCTTAGTCCCAAAGACAGGTTTCTTCTGTAAGGTGTGTAATCGATTCTTCAGCGGAATCAAAGAAGCAGAGATCAACCACTGCAAAACCGTAAAACACTACAAGAACCTACAGGTAGGCAACACAAAGTTATTTGTGTAGGGCATTCCTCATTTTTTCCTTTTTATATAATTGACTCTTTTTGACATGTAATACAGGTGAGATTATTTCCACATCGTTGTTTGTTCACAAAGAAGCCAGGATATTCCAGTCTACTCCAGTTTCCCTTTTCTTTCTCTTCTAGAAATACTTGCAGACTATGAAGACAGTGAATGTGACTGCCAAACCTGACCTCAGCTGAATGTGGCTATGAAACTCTTGATTGAATTTTGCCATTCCCCTCCTTTTGTACTGTCTCTTTATTTCTCACTAAAGGTCCAGATTCTCATACAGGTGTAGATTAGTCTCATGTATTGTCTCCATTTAAATATATGGTATTGATTTTTCTTGTACAATTAAGTGAAATTAGTTGAACTGTGCAGTGGAAGATAGCAGCCTGTAAAACTGCACATTCAATAAAATGTCTCTACAAAATTAGCTCTGATCATTCATTCACAATCTGAATCTCTGATATTTCTCCATCTGCATTTTAATAGGGTTGATGATATTTGATAAGCATGTCTGCTTTAAATTTTTTCAAAGGTTTTTAACTTGTTTTTAGAATAGCTGACAAAAAAACTTTCCTGTCTGCAAAAATTGTGATCTCAAAAACGATTTATACAGTCACAGTCACCACATACTAATGTCTAAAAAGAAAATACACACCACAGTAACATTACAGTATAGCAGAAAACGTCTTTTTGAAAACATTACACCAAATTATATATTTACACCTGCACTCTACTTCCTGAGGCCACAGTCACCCCAGCTCCTGTATATTCTCCTTGGCTAGATGCCTTGGATAAAAGAGTTTTTTCTGATGAACCCCTATGCATGACTACAGACAGTGATGTCCACAGCCACAGTAACGGGGATGTAAACATTAGGGTTGCATTCACAATCTAACCATCACAACCATACGATTTACTGAACCAATGAATGCTTCTCAAAGGAGGTAGCATGTCCTCCCATGACAAGCACAGTTACTGTAAAAAACCCAGATGTGGTTTGCTGATATGGCCTGCCATGTGTATCTTATGTACTTATCCTGCACTATATGCAGTAGAATTGATAAGATTAGTAACTTGGAAATACAAAACATATTAAGATGAAATTAAGACTGTGCTTGCTCTGGTCTCAAGACAAACCAGTCATCCTTTGTGTGGGAGTTGCCAAGTGTCAAGTTATCTGCAGGACATTTATTTTACCAGAAAATGGCAGTAAACAGTGTTCTAAGTAATGAAGCTGTTTTAACCCATTGTGTCAGCAATCCCTTAGTACCTCAGAAGGCTTCATATCACCATCACTAATTTTTATAAGCTTTTGTGTTTCCTGAGTGTTATGTGATCATGAAGCGTGATTTGGTTTAGGGTGGTAATAAACCATATACAAACTCTTTGGTCAGTATAAACCAATCAACTCTGACTCTGCATTATGTTCACATCTAGTGTTAAAAACAAATAAAACTACACATCTGTCCGGTTCTGCTATTCCCATAGCAATTAATAATTAAAAAAAAGAAAAAAACATCAAAACAGATACAGTAGTACCAGAGATATAGACCATTGACCTCCATAAAGTAGCCTTAAGCAGAGATAAGAAGCAGGCTGCAGAAGTCTAGTAAACTCACTTCTTTTTAGCCTCACACCACCAGATTTTTTTTCCCCCTTTTTACTCTTGTAGCCTTAAGCCCCAACCTTTGCTGACTCGAGTCACATCACTTTTGAATGAGGGTGAGTCAGTTTTCTTGAACTCTGCTCTTTGGGTAGCAGTAGAATTAGTACTGGGAGATTCAAGTGTTGTGTTGCCTCAGTATATCCAGGCTACTGCTTGGAAGCACCCAACTTCTTACTCTACTATTTAGCAAATCAGCTACAGAATTTAATCAAATGGATTCAAAAGCACAATTACAATCATTCATAAGAGGAATTTTGATAAAGTCAGTGTACAAATACCTCAATTACAGACTTCGCTTTCCTAACCCAATCAATTTAAAAAAAAAAAAAAAAAAATGGATTTCTTTTTGAAAATAACACCATTGCCTCAACTCTGACAGCCTGGTGGAAAACCAATAAAAATCACTATATCATCACTAACACCCTGTAGGCACACCAATTTGGCACAATCCTGACTTTCAGTGTCACAACACCTGTATCCACTTTTCAACCTGGCAACAGAAAGGAATCACTCATTTCCGTAACAAATTCCAAAATGATCAATTCATAACATTTAACACTATCCCAGAAGTATGAAGTTGGGAGAGAAAAGATCCTCCAGTATCAACAAATCAAATTCAATATTAAATCCAAAATTGACTTAATCAACAACTTCATACAGCCTTCTAAGCTAAGGGATGAGATACTAAAAATAACCAATGTAAAAAAAAAAAAACTATAAACTTTATATACTTATATCCAGTTCAGATACTTCTATAACACTTCCAACTATAAAATGGGGAAATTATCTGACTCTCTTTCCCAACTCTGACTCGTGGACACAAATTTGCAATTATATATTTTCTATGACAATACAACACAAAAGTGCAACTTATATAGTATAAAAATATACATACAATTTATATTACTCAAGTTAAATTATTTAAAATTAAAATTATTAATATTATGATTGTCTGAGACAGACACCTGCTCATAATGCACTTTAGGTGTTACTGACAATTACTTTCATGCCATATGGACCTGTCAAAAACCAATTCTCTCTCTCTTTATAGCGGTAATAGATTCTCTAGTTCAATAGTCTTGAACTACAGAATCCCTCCTCTCCATCACTCTGCCTGTTTGGAGACACTACACAAATTGACCTTCCAGTAATGTACAAAAACCCATTACTCATCTCTCTATCACCAAGAAAACAATTCTGATAAACTGGAAGTCAAAAAAACTATTGAACGTCAAACACTGGATTAATCTACTTAAAGAATACATTTAAACATAGAAAACTACATCTTTCCGTAAGAATAATATACCAGCCTTATACTGAAATTTTGAATACTTACTTATCCTTCCTAATTACTCATAAGTAACGCATACACACAAGTAACAACCATATTAACACAACAAATGAGTTATTTTCCAGAAGACTATTTATCTATTTACTTTTTTCTCCCTTCTTGTCTTGCTTGCTATTCTTACTCTATAAGAACAATCAATCTGAAAGATTATCATTATTCTTAGGGGTCCAACTTGGTCCAATAGTTTATCATGCCGCACTGAGGCCCTGTGCAAATTTGGCGCCAACCACTTTGGTTGCAAAACCATGAAATACGATAAAACTATTTTTCCAAACTACTCTTAGGCCTACTCTTAACTTTGCATGTATCATGTATGTACTATCATCATCACATGTTATTAAAATAGTTTTGATACTCGAAAAAGTGATAAATGAAAAAGATATTCAGGAAAAACTTGTAGCTATACAAAGGAAGTGATGTCATAATGTCTACATCGGTCTGTCGAAACTTGGGCCAGTAGTTTGCCATGTCACACTGTGGCTCTGTGCAAAATTTGGTGCATTTTTGCTAGTAGGTAGTGCTTTTACACAAAGTTAAGAAATATGCTAAACCCACTTTTCAATTCATCTTACGTTGAAGTTCAATTTGCATAAATTGTTGCATGTAGTATTTAAGGACACTCATGATTAAAGCTTATTAAAATAATTTTGATAGTCCCCAAAATGCAAAAGTTGTAAAGGAATATCTTCTTTTGGGTAACGAGAAGTGATGTTATATCTTGGCAATGGTCAGTCTGATGAACACAAAACTTGTGTTCAAATCAGAGATGAACACAAGTTTTGTGTTCATCAGAAGCTCAGTCAGTTCGACATGAAACTTGCAGAATCATGGTATTTGCTAGTTATTTTTTCAAACAACATAAATAAATAAATACATAAATAAACTTCATATAACCTTCATAAAAATGATTTTGTGTAAAAGCACCACCTAGTGGCAAATATGTAGCGAGTTTTGCAAAGAACCTCATTGTGGCATGGCAAACTACAGGCCAAAGTTTCCAGACCTGTGTAGAGATATGACATCACTTCCTTTGTATTAGTATTATTTCTGTTATATATTTTGCATTTTTTGAGTATAAAAATTCTTTTAATAATGTGATCATGAAAGTGCATAGATGAAACATGCATATTTGCAGGCAGATTGCACTGACAATTTGGAACCTTTTTTAATATATTTCATGATTTTGCAACAAAAGCACCACCCAGTGGCCAGTTAGAGCAAAATTTTACACAGAGCTTCCGTGGACCATGGGAAACTACTGAGCCAGATTTCGTGTTAATAGGCATAATTGTTGGCAAGATATGTAGCACTTTCTGATTTGACTGCAAACTATAGGAAGCTGTTCCTTTTAAAACTTTCACATTTTTTGGATTATCAAAATTCTCTTAATTACTTTTTTTCACAAGAGTCTATAGATTCTATGTGCAAAGTTTCATGCAGGTCAGTCTCACAGCCTAGGAGGAGTTAGAAAAAGTAGGTTTTTCATATTTCACAATTTTGCATCTGCGGTACTGGGAGCCATGGTGCTTTGCATGCATGGCCCCCAGCCCTCTCAGGCTTTGCGCAATTGCACCCGGTGGCCCATCGAGGCAATGCAAGTCTCAGGTTGAGAGCAGAACAGACATTGGAAAACATTCAAACAAAGTTGGAATGTTTTTGAGGGGTATTCCCGAAAGGATGGTTAAACTAGCCTGGCATAAACCCTGGACTTGGGTTACGTTTGCAAAAGGTTTGTGCGATGCCAAGTTTTGGGGGTGAGTGATCCGACAATCATGATGGTCCTTAGATGCTACATGTAACATTATATGCAGACTGGACTTCAAGCTAAGATGAGTTAGAAAAGGTAGGTTTTGCATATTCCTCAGTTTTGGGAAAAAAAACAAAAATTTAAAGGCAAAAATAAGCGTGGCCTGTATCATGAGAGTCAGCTAAATTCAGGGAACGTGTGAACATAATTTTTTTGAATGTGCAATGTACTATGTGGGAGTTAGTGGCCAAAACGCACTTACCTGATTATAGCGCCATTTGCTGTTGGATGTGTCATTTTCGGTGCCTGATACGTGCACGATTCTATACCTCCCTTGAAAAATTCCACTTACATAGCTTTTACAGTGTATGCTGCAGTACCACTTTTACAAATGGAAGAATTAAATACATAAATAAATAATAAAAATCTGAGCGATTATAATGTCTGCTTTGCATGGTTGGCCCTAAATCCCCCTGGGCTTGGCCTCCTAAGAATAAAAATCTGAGCGATTACAATAGGCTTCCCAGCACCGAGTACCAGTAGTGCCTGGTTTTTCTTATATTATGTAGTGCAAAGCGACACGACTGTGAGGCGGGAATGACAGGTATAGTTCGGTGTCATCTGTGTAAGCAGTGATTTGAGAAGCCATGTGAGCGGATGACCGGACCCAAGGAGGTGGTGTATATTGCAAAGAGAAAAGGCCCCAGCACTGAGCCTTGGCGCACTCCTGTGGGGAAGGGATGGGATAAGGACGTATGTTGTTGCCATGTGAGATAGGATTCAAACAAATAAAGCACTTTGCCCAAGATGCCCATATCGGAGACTACAGATAGCAGGATGTGGTGGTTCACTGTGTAAAATGTTTCTGATAAGGACCAAAGACTGAGCTTCTGCTGTTGGAAATGTTCCCAAAGCCATTGAAGCATTAATCATGTGTGACTGCTGGCAGAATGGTGTGAGATATGGCTTGGAGGAGGTTGGTGAGAATGGGTGCCTGGGCACATGTAGTAGGACGACTACCAGTCAGGAGTTTTGATACCTTGCGAGTGAAAAGGGTGAATGAGAGAAGTGATGCGCCATTGACCTGGGGAGAAAAAGATGAACATGTAGTAGGACTGCTACATGTTATGCTCTTTGATGCCTTGACCTGACCTACAGGGCTCAGTGAGGGAAGTGGTGAGCCAATGACCAGAGGAGGCAAAGAAAGGGCATGAGAACAGGGAGAGATTGCTACATGTTTGGCTTACCAGTGCGCTGCCTTCGGTGACACGGCTGAACATGGAGTGTGATGTGCCCTTAACTGGGGGAGACTGGTTGTCTCTGAGTGGTTCAGAGAATTGGCTACTGATGGCCGAGAACTTTTGGGTAAAGAAGGAGGCAAAGATATCAACTGAGAGGTTTGTCTTTGGTGGAGGTGGTGGAGCATTGAGCAATGTTTTGTAGATGGAAAAATAATTTCCGAGTGTCTCTGGTATTGCTGATGTTATTGTAAAAAGCAGTTTTGGCAGCACTGATGCTGGATGAGGAAGGAAGATAAGAACAAATGATAACCCTTGAGAACAGAACGAAGTACACAGCTCTGAGATCGGTACAATTTCAGATGGTGTCAGTCAGCCATGGGTGAGGCAGATTAGAGCGAGCGTGTTTGGTCGATAGAGGAAACAGGCTATCCAAACGTAGGTTCAGTGTAGAGCAGAGACACTCTGGCATCATTGCCCTCTAGTGAGGAAAAAGTGTTCATATCACTTAGGATGAGTAACAGACAGCCATGACCAATTCTAGCTTCTCTATCTCCAATTACACCTGTTCAGACTAATCCCCTGTGTTCCTCTCTTCGAGAACTGCCGCCTACTCCGTCAACATCATCCCCAAACTCCCTATCAACAGCTACATAATGTGGCTGATTGTGACTGGAGCAGCTGGAGCAGCTTACCTGTATGGGTTGTGTATTTACAGTAATATACTGTTTATTATAACAAATATTTTGTGGATGGTTGATTTAATTAGATGTTTTTTATGTTTTCTTTTACTTTTCTCAGCCCCTGTTCAAGACTTTAATCCTTGTGGAGTGTTACCTGGCAGTACTTAAACCCGCGTTTTTCGTCAGCTATAAACCCCTCACAGGTACAGAGGGGCCTTATGTAGTGTAGTCTGGCTGCTGATTTTTTTATTTTTTCCATTAATTATGTTAAACACGTGGCATGGTGGTGCAGTAGTTAGCACTGTTGCCTCGCAGCAAGAAGATTCTTGGTTTGAACCCTGCTTTGGCCAAGGCCTTTATGTGTGGAGTTTGCATGTTCTCCCCGTGCCTGCGTGGGTTTCCTCCGGGTACTCCGGCTTACTCCAGCACTCCAAAGAAATGCAGGTTAGGTTAATTGGCGACTTTAAATTGTCCATAGGTGTGAATGTGAGTGTGATTGGTTGCTTGTCTCTATATTGTTTGGTCCATAAGTATTTGGAAAGTGATTTAATTTTGGTAATTCCACCACAATTGATTTGAAACAAAGCCATCAAGATGTGGTTGAAGTGTAGACTTTCAGCTTTAATTCATGTAAATATTGTATTAACCGTTAAGAAATTGCAGCCATTTTTATGCACGATTCCTTATTTTCAGGCACCCAAAAAAATTGGACAATTGACTGACAATCAGTTTCAGGGCCAGCTGTGGCCTGTTCCCTATTTATTTCATGACAAATAAAGCCAGGCAAACCAAATTGCCCAAGATGTTTCACGCATTCATAATATATCTCAATGGGCTTTTTGAAATTTTCAGATGTCGTAGACAAAGCCAGCTCACACGATTTTTTGAACTTGTATTTGTTTACGAATTAGTACGTACATCCACGGGCATCAGTTTAGTCGGCGGCCCTTCAGTGTGGCCCAGGACACATTTGTCTTCACACCTAAAAGAATGCAGCCATATGCAACCCAGACCACCTCCGAATGTGAACTGAGTGATTGGATCTCACATCCATCCTCAGTGTGTCTTGGGTGCATTCACACCTGTAGTTAAAGCTGTCCACCTACGATCGGATCACCCAAGACACACGTTAAAGCCCGGTATGAAGGATAACCGCTATGGCTAATGGATGGATGGATGATGTTCTTTCTGCTTCATTAATTAATAGTTATTTTGCAAATGTATAGCTGGTCTATTTTCAGGGTTCAGCACTACAAAACATGACTTCATCATAGATCAGGTAAGGCTTTAATGATTCTTGAGTCTTAGTTGGGAAGGATTTAGATTATTCCACAATCGATGTAGGAAGGGTTCATGTGGATATTTGAGAGAAGGACTGAAATGTCAGTCATCTGACAATTGCATCTAAAAAACTGACTTTTGAGCCTTGCTAGACAATGATTAAATTGGAAATTGTGGACTGGTTGTGTGAGGCTATATAATTTGAAATTACCAGATTTAAATAGTGTTAATTTAATTACATTTGTGAAGCTTTAAAAAAATAAATTCACATAATGATAATTTATTATTAATTAACTACTGATGTCATGCTTAGCGTTTTTAAATTATTTACCCCAGTTAAATCATTGTACAATTGTAAGAAATGCTTTATAACTACAAATAACAATCATTATAAAATCATCCTTAATAACACTTGTGGTTTACATTATTGTTACACTTCATGGTTATGAACAGTGTTAACCTGTGTACCCTCAGCAGAAATAAGAAGATGTAACCTCACAAATAACAAATATCAACAAATGGGAATACTTTTCACGGTGACCTAAGTCAAGGAATTGGGCTCCATAGCTGATTGTCTTTGGGAAGCGGAATCTCACTGAATCAGAATTTTCATATCAACCTGTAATCATGGAAATTGTGTGCTCTGTGTTTTTTTTTCTTTTTTTCTTTCCTTGATCCAGTTTTCTTGGATACATATTTTAATTTTTGCAATTTAATTTCCATGTATTTGACCCCCTGATACACTTTTATAATACTATGGCTCTGCTTGACACAATTATTGGCATTCTTTTGATGAATTTAAATTAGTTCCCCAAACAAAATAAAAGACAAATAAGACTCACCTGTCCTTAATTTCCAGTATTCACGTGACCTGAAGTAACTAATAAATGATGGTTTTACTGTGTAAAAAGGTGCTGATTGTTTCCAGTTTTCCTTTTTTTGACAATGGCCAAGATAAGACAGCTGTCTGAGAACATCAGAAATGCTATTATCAACAAACCATAAAAATACAGGTTTCAACAGTTCATGTTATCAAGAAGTTTCCCAGTCATAAACTGTTAAGAAACTTCCAGGATGTGGTGCTAAGAAGAAACTCGATGAAAAAGGTCTACAAAGGTTGGTGCGGATTGTGGAAAAAACATCATGCAAGATATCCAAAAAGCTTCAGGCTGACCTGGAGCAATCTGGAGTGGAGTGGTGGTTTCAGCCCGTACCATAAAGTGCACACTAAACCAAGTAGGGCTCCATCGGCGGGAGCCAAGGAGGACACTACTATTGAAAGAAAGGCACAAAAAGGTAAGACCAATGTTTGCAACAACTTTCATAAACAAGCCACAGTCTTTCTGGGATAATGTTCTGTGGATAATGAAACCAAAGTAGAGTTCTTTGGGAATGCAGTGCATCAGTTTGTTTATAGGCAACGAAATAAAGCCCATAGGGAAAAGATAACCCCGCCTACAGTAAAACATGGTGGAGGTTCTATGATGCTGTGGGGCTTCTTTGCTGCCTCTGATACTGGAGGCATTGAATGCATCAAAGGAAAGATGGAATCAGAGCAAAATCTGTTAATGTCAGAAAACAGGTTTGAGGCGAAGGTGTTGGTTCCTTCAGCAGGACAACGGCCCAAAGCACACATCCAGCAGTGCACAAGAATGGTTGAAAATGAAAACATTGATTGTTTTAAATCGGCCAGCAATGAGTCCTGACCTAAAACCCACTTAAAACCTTTGGACAGAGCTAAAATCTTGCCATTGCAAATAAGACTCATGCAAACTTTTAAAGAGCTTGAACATATAGCAATGGAAGATTGGAAGAAACTACCAGCAGATAGGTGCAAGAAGAATCTAGATGGCTACAAGAAAAATTTAGAGGCAATCATTATCTGCAACCAAAAATTGTCTTTTGGTTAATAACCTTGGACATTTTATTAAAATATTTTGATTATACAAAATAGGTTCATTTGCATTTATTTATGAAGATATTCTAAATTATGTACTTAAAATTAAGGGGTGCCAATAATTTCAACCAGCGCTGTATTGGTCATGTTGTTTTGGGCCAAAAGCTCACTTCACAGGACCAGGACTTTGGGATATGTCCTCAGCTGCTGCCCCAAAGTACTGGGAGACGGGCGCTATTGTTGGTGCCATGACCAGGTTTTGAAGGCAGTAACTGACAACATCTGCACGACCATCAACCAGCACAAACAAATCTAACTGGCACAGTGGACAATTCCCTTCATCAAGGCGGGAAAGAAGATTAAGCTATAACCAAAGCTCAGATGGGGGAGCGAAGAGGGGCTGTAGTAAAGTGCTACTTGGACACAAGTCGGGGCCTTACACACCTGCTGATCAGCCGGGTGAGGGTGTATTTTGTTGAAAGCCCCAAAACACCTATTACCCCAGGTTACATCGCAGAAGATCTGTCTGAATTCGCCAGAAGATGAATGCTAGAGGGTTTACTAGAGTGTTCACATTGTCCACTGTTGGAAGTTCAGCACAGGCTTTATTATTTTACAAACAGGTCTGGGAAGCAGGGAGGGCAAATGCTAATACAAACCCACACACACACACACACACCCGCTTAATGTATATCAGTGAAGGTAAGCTTAATAGCATAAACATCTCTATAATTAAATACAGTTCAACGGCACCACAAACTACATCCTCATATGAAGTGGTATTATGTTAATGTTGTGGTTACAAAAAAATGAAAAAAAAAAAAAGTCAATGAATGCAGCTTTAAGATGACATACTATATTTCACTTTCATGTTTCTGCACACTTCTATTTTCCATTTCAGAGGGAAATATTGTACTTTTTACTCCATGTTTAACCTGCAATAACATTTTTTTTGGCCACTTAGGGGCAACACAAACAAATTGTGAACACAAAATTGACATACCATCACCTTTTGAGTTTATATGGTGAATTTGTGAGAAAAGTTACTTATTCACACATCCAGCAGTTACAAAGCAACATTATCATTCATTTAGAGTGGTGTTTGTGTCCAATTGATGAATTTAAGTCCAATGTTCTCTCTCTTCTAGCTCTGTTTTTGGTCTTCACCAACTCCTCAGGGAAATATCTGGCTATTCAGCTGCTAAATGCTCCATATGCTCACCATCAAATTGCTTACTGTTGCTTTGTCTGTCTGCTGTTTGCTGCTGAGCAGGTAGTGTAGAGTACTTTTTACGCATTTTCTCTGAAAACAGCTGCCTGCTGTGGCCAAAAACAATGCTATGAGAGCAAAGACAGTGAACCAAAACAGTAAAGCTGTAGGCCGGATAGATAAAAAAATGAGCTGAAACGCCTAGGACAATGCGTAAAGGCAAGGAAAGCAGCAGATATGGGTATAAATTCTCTATACAGTTTAAGGGAGATTTCAGTCTCCCTTAAGGTGATCGCTTAAGCTGAGCAAAGACTTTTTGTGAATTCACACTATGTTTTTCTAAACGGCCTACGATTTCCCTGCTCACACTGAACGGGTAAATCAAGTAGCCACAACGTGGAGCTCACACTAAACATTAGAACAGAGTCTCTGGGTAGATCCGACCAGTGAAAATTCCAATGAAGTTTATTCAAACAAGATGGCGGTGTCCTAATCTTGAATAAAAGAGAGAAGGCAGCATTACTTTGTACAGTTCTATTGTGAATGTATTATACCGAGAAAAAAGAATAATATGAAGCCACAGATGGCTGGAAGATGAAGAAAAGACTGTCTGGCTGCTTTCACACATGCACTGGAACCCTGAACTTTTCTAGACATCACCCAGAGGAGCTTTATGTGAGAATCCAAATGTCAGAGTCAGCTAAACCGAACATTAAACAGACTTTAAACAGACCCTTCCAGCTCCCTAGTAAAAAGTCTGTGTAATGTCCATTTGGGATGATGAGTCAATAGGCAAGTCATTGTCCAGAGAATTCACAGCGAGCGAGTGGGCGTGTTGATGACGTTTCTATCCTGTCTCCTGCACAGTCCAACCAGGCGCCACTTCTCGCCTAAACCAGGAGATGTGAACACGTCTTACATGGACAATCTCCGTTTGTGTGCTGCATGTGTGAAAGGGCAAATTCATATGTGTAAATGGCTTCTGTCTGTTTTCCAGTGAAGTTCAGTTTTAAATCACAGCAGTCTTAAGACTACAGTTTTAGCCACAACATACAACTCCAATAATATTAATACAGGTTTTCTCCATTTTTTAACAGATCTTTTGACAGCAGCCATGTGGGATATCGGACAGTGGAATTGCTCAAACTGCAGACAGCCAACCAAAATTTATGAATTTCCAGAAATCCATCCAAGTAGGAGCCATATCGTTGACTGTTCAGGTGATTAATCGGGCACCATGATCCCCCTAAACCTGCATGTCAATCGACGACTGAGCTGGCAGAAATTTGGACTGATTCTAAAATTTCTGGGTGACCAATTCAGGGCTAAAATCAGGCTGAATTGGTACAGCGTCTGCCCAGCTTTACACACGGACAAACTGTCAGACAGGCAATGCTGAGAAGCTTGTAAAAACACGTGTGCATGTACCATGGCTGTGGAGAATCTTTAAAGTGAGGCTGAAATGTTTAAGCAAAAAGATGGATGGAATTAAATTAAAACTGAGATAAGTTAATAGTAAAATTTTAAAAAAAAGACTTTTTAAAATCCTATTTATTATTTAAAGACTTATTTGGCATTATTATTATTATCTATTTTCTTTACCAATAAGTTCTTGAATTGCGTTCATTCACATGTAAATTTTGTATATACATTAAGTCACGTTGACCTTCTGTCATTGTGCTGGAGAAGCAGGGACAGAAACAGAGAGAATGTTTTGAAAAGGCATACCTGTCAAGCAGGTTGGATAGGATAAACTTTATGGGTCAGGGGTTAGGAGGGAGGGATCAGCAGAACAATCACATAGGGAAGGAAGGGAAAAGGAGAGGAATGCGACAACTGAAAAGCAGACACAAGGATTAATAGGAGGATAAAACACTGTAGAGGGGGAGAGTGAAAGTTGACACTAAGGCGTCTTGGATGTATGCTTCATGTCTTTTCCTGCTGACACAGAAACAATCTCTTCTCTGAAATCATTTCAGTCCTCAGAACAGGTAAGACATGTTTAACAAAGGTAGAACCTCACTGGAATCTTATTTCATTCACTAAAGATCTGTATGTTTCATGTGTACCTAATAAACTGTCAGGGCTCATCGGCAAAACTCCAAGCAGGCTCTCATATGCCTTTACTCAAAGTGGCTTCCATCTAGCCACTCTACTGTACAGACCTGATTGATGGAGTGCTACTGAGACGGTAGTCCTTCTGGCAGTTTATCCTTGGTACACCTAGCTAAAACTAATGCAATATAATATAGTAATCATGCAATTAAGCCTACTTTCATGATGGTTATAATGTTCAGCTTGTGTTTGAAACTGTTTTAGAAAGGTGTTGATCTATGAGCATAGACTTAATAAAAAGAACTCCTCTCTTAAACAATTTTAATAAAAACGGAAACATAACCTTCAGGACGCAGCATTTATTGCAGGACTGTTGGATTAGACTGCATTGGTTTTAGCTAAAATTTCAATAACTTTATAAATTTAAAAATAAATCTGCAACACAATAAATTGTGCAAAAAAGTGAAGGGGTCTGAATACTCACTGAAGCCACTGTGTCATTTCTTCTCTATTCTAGCAATGATCACTATGCTCAGTTTGTTTACTGCATGCATAACCTCTTTAGCTATGGTTCAGCAATATGAAACTGGCTCTATCTGTACTGCAGTTGCATGTTTGAATTTAGGAGATTCTTAGATCCTGAAGAATAGAAAGCTGAGGAAATTTTCCATACCTCCGTAGCTATACAGGGTAGGTGGAGTTTAGAATTAGGACTAGCTTTAAGCAATTGTTTAAGGGTTGAAATTAGGGGACAAATAACACATGGTCTTTGCCTGTAGCAGTACAGACAGATGTGTGTGTGTGTGTGTGTGTGTGTGTGTGTGTGTGTGTGTGTGTGTGTGTGTGTGTGTGTGTGTGTGTGTGTGCGTGCGTGCTTCCTATAAACATTCAGCAGACAATGAGAGAGATGGACAAACAATAATCCAGCTATATAACTATTCCTGCTTATCCTTGAGGCTCATGGGGGGGGTAACCAATCCCAGCAAACACTGGGCAAGAGACGGGGTACACCCTGGACAGGTTGCCAATCAGTCACAGGGCTGACACATGGAGACAGTCAAACCATTCATGGAAAGAAAGATAAATAGAGAAAAATAACTGTAAAAACACTCACTGTGAATTTACAGTAGGAATGGAATTAAACTACATGTCTTTGGACTTCGGACTGTGGGCGGAGACCATAGAACCTGGAGGAAACTGACAAATATAATTAAACTAGTTTAGCAATTACAGTGCTCACCAAGTGCCTCTGTGACTCAGCATTTTAGCTGCTAAATAAACAGATGATGATGCAGACACTGTGGCTGACACCTACGGTACACTGCAAATAACGTGTCCCACAAGTCATTCCGTGTCACAAATCATTACAAAGTTGAGTAGTAAAAAAATCAGTTGTAAAAATGGTAATTATTAATTAAGAAATTCTAAATAGAGACAGAGACAGAGATAACCTAACTGTTAGTCCGTAGAGTGGTTCAAGGTAAATGCCCATGTTTTGTGGGGCATGCTTTCTTGTAATAGTTTGTTGTCTCCAAAGCCTAGCTGAGATAACTTTGATTATATGACTGTTACATCAACAGGATTATTTTATCAGGCTCGACAAAGCTCCTCAGAAACATTATACAACTGTTTTCACAGACTGGTAGTACTAGACTGGTAGTACTGATCATGTGCAAAATCAGGATGTAAGAAATTAATACATTTTCTTATTGGTGATGTTAAATTTTTCTCTACTGATTAACAGTTAGATGAAGCTGGTTTATAGTAACACCTAAAAACCAGTTGTCTGTCTGCTGTGATGTTGAAATTAGAACTCTGATAAAGATGCTATGTCACAGCCATGTGCTTAGCTGAGAAAAATATACACCCTTGAGCCAATTATAATCAAGTATTCTCTGTGGCTATGGTGGAGCAACTTTTTGCTTTTAAAATCAGAAGGGGACATTCTGTTGTTGCCCTTGTACAAGTACCAATTTAGTGGAATAACTGAAGTTCTACTTGAGAAGGGTATTTCTGTAATATTCCAGTCTCGGTAAATAAAAATAAAGACACAGTGACCACTGTATTGTATTTAGCCAACATTAAAGGAATAAGGCTGGCATGATTCTGTATTTATCTTATGTCAATGGCTCATAAATGTACAGTCTATTTTTTAAAAACGCATTACTCAAATAGGAGTAAATAGTGCATTTATTGGGGACTATTTTGACCAGTGGATTAATCCAAATTTTGGTGCTCTAATTAGCATTTCCACTGTGTATTTATGGTAATGAAGGAACATGTCACGCAGTGTAAAGATATGCCTCAGTCATGTGTTTTTAAAAGTTTTTGGACAACAATTGAGTTCTATGGTACAGAGGAATATATAGATACAGCATGGCTTACATACACATACAATACAATACACATACAATACTTTTTCTTGAATTAGTTGACAGTAAAAAAATAAAGAATATCACTAGACTTATCCTTTAGGGATGCAGTCTGGTACCTTATATTTCTGGGTACAGAACAAAGACATTTCTGCAAAGTGTTGTGGATTCACCACTTCAATTTAGAGACAGGATTAGTTTTAGGTTTAGGTTTGACATAGGGTTAAAAGTAAGGATTACGTTAAATCTTTAAGGACTGGTCTGTCCTTTTGGGTTTGTAGGATTGGTACCAAAATTACCTGCACCAGTTGTCCCAATTGTTTCAACAGATAACTTTTTTAGCCTACAGTATTAAAGTAATCATGTTTGGCTTGTATGATCTTGAAATTGAGAAAACCTTTTAAAAAATTACTTTTACCACCTCTAAGGCTGGATGACATCTCTAAACATTCCTGTTTAGGGAGTTGTTCAAAAAACAAAAAGAAGACATCAACTGTCAAACTTCTCTGTGAAAATATCTGTTACTATATATGTTTGAGTGAACCTCATGCGCTTACACAGAAAGTGAAACCACAATTAATGTTTTGTATTGTTCTTAATTGACTTCACTAATGATACCATGATAATACTCTTTATCCTCTAGATAAAGTAATTACAAGATATTTATATGACTGTGTATGATTATTTAACTCTGTGCTCGAGTTTTAGCATGTGCACCAGATACGGCTATTGGAGATATTGAGATGATTTTGGTATGAATCCCAACATTATAAATTTGGTAAGATTGCCCATTAGAAAATTAGCCACAATAATAGTCACTACACTAACCCACAGTCTGTGCATTATCGAGAGAAATCAGGACATTTCTGGTATTGAAAAAAAAAAACTTTTTCATTGATTTGAGCATAACAAACTAAATTCCATTCACCTCCATTGTATCATGGCAGTAATCTCAGAGATGGATATCTCAAAACCTGGTCAAATGAAATCCAAACTATCTGATTGATTGTGCTAAAGCTGAGTGATTAATTTGGGTAAGCTGACTCTCCTTCATTTGATTAATTCCTAAGTATCAAGGCTTGTAGACTCACAACACTACTGCAAAACAGTGTGGCTGTGTTGTTCTAGGGATCAAGTGAAGAAGATGAAATATAAAGCTGCAAGTCCAGTTTGTACATTTATTAGATGCCAAGACAATACATGATGTATTTTTGTGCATTCTGATGTGGAAAAACCTGAGTATTGCTTACAATGCCTGCAAGTACAAAAGACTATTAAAAAAAATAGCCATCAAGAAGCTTCTTGAACCTATCTGTTGGTAGTTTCTGCCACTCTTCCATTGCTGTGTTCAAGTTCTTTTCCGCTTTACCAGTGGATTAATCCACAGTCCTTTTTGCAATGGCAAATTTGAGCTCTCTCCAAAGGTTTTCAGTGGGATTTAGGTCAGGACTCATTGCTGGCCAGTTTAAAACAATCCATGTTTTCCTTTTCAACCCTTCTTTTGTGCTTCTGGTTGTGTGCTTTGGGTCAAGCTGAAAGACTAAGACCTTTGGCTCAAAGCTGGTTTTCTGACACTGGGAAGAACACTTCACTCTGAAATGCTTTGGTAATCTTCTGACTTCATGATTCAATAAATATGATGCCTCCGATACCAGAGGCAGCAAAGCAGCCCCACAGCATGATAGAACTGCCACCATGTTTTACTGTAGGTAGGTTGTTCTTTTCCTTATTGGCTTCATTTTGTTTGCCTATAAACAAACTGATATACTGCTTTCCCAAAGAACTCAATTTTGGTTTCATCTGTCCATAGAACATTATCCCAGAAAGATGATGGCTTATTGATGAAAGTTTTTGAAAACATTAGTCTTGCCTTTTTGTGCCTTTCTTCCAGTGGTGTCCTCCTTGGCCTTCGCCCATGGAACCCTACTTGGTTTAGTGTGTGGTGTATGGTATGGGCTGAAACCATCGCTCCAGATTGCTCCAGATTAGCCTGAAGCTCTTTCAATTTCTTAAATGGTGTTAGCACCACATCTTCAAGATCTTTGGCAATTGCCGTGATGGATAATACCATTTCTGATGTTTTCAGAGCCCCTTTTTATGCAGTAAAACCGTCATTCATTAGTTACTTCAGGTCACGTGAATACAGAAAATTAAGCAAAAGTGAGTCTTATTTGTTTTTTATTTGGTTTGAGGAACTAATTTAAATTCATCAAAAGGGTGCCAATAATTGTGTCAACCGTATATTTTATGCCTATATTTTGTATTTCACTATATGAAAACATATTTTTTGTTCAGTAACCCTGGACATTTAATTAAATATTCTGTTTATTAAATTTCTGAGATATTATAAATTCTGTATTTAAAATTCAGGGGTGCCAATAATTACAACCAGGACTGTGTATTATAGGCAAGAAGCAAATCCTTCCATTTTGGGAGCTGGCATTTTTGCTTGAAAATGACAAAAATGATTACTCACTTATCAAAAAAGATTGTGATTCAGAGTAGGTTCACAAGGCAATGCTGTTTTATCAGCAACATGCTGCTAGGTAACAATTATTAATTTTCCTACAAATGTATTTTTGTGGTAGAACCTAAGACTATTTTTAAAAGCATATGTAAATTAATTTGTCTGTTCAGCTGTACGACAAAAGAGAAAACATTTATCTCTTAAGCTGCTTTAATCAAAATTTTTACATGAACAATGGGTCAAACGAATACATGCATTGTAAAAGTGGTCACTTGTGGTGACAAACGTAGTTATTGCCTGTTCAATACTAAAACATCCTACGGAGTTCTTAGGATATTTCAGCTCATTGTTTTGATTTTACAGCCTGCAACTTTACTGCTCTGGTTCACTTTCACTCCTTTCACGAGAGAAGTTCTGATAAATCCACTGTACACTACCTGCCCAGCACCAAGCAGCAGACGGACAAAGTTAACAACTAGCTTGTGAACATAGCGGCGAATTTAGTGGGTAAAGACCTAGATATTGTCTCATGAATTGGTGGAGAACAGCACAAAAGAAAAGGGGAGAATTAATAGTGGAGTAGTGGTGTTTGTCACATAATCAGACACATGACTCTATATGAATGCTAATGTTGGTCTGTGTCTTCTGGATGTGTAAACAGGCAATTGTTTTCTGACTCATTAACAATAAAAATGTATCAAATGTGAGTGTGATATTCAGCTTGTTGTGGAGTTCTCTTCAAGTCAAAAAAAAAAAAAACTCATTAATGCTCCTTTAAGATGCAGGTAGTGTTGATATTCCTGCTTTCGATTATTTATTTTACCAGGTCCCATAAAAAAATTAATTTGTATTGTATGCATCTCCTATTCCCTTGAAAAAACAGCTAAGATTAACCATGTATTTAGAACAGCCAACATAAAAGCTTTCATGTACTGAATGGTGCATGGCTGAAGCACTGTTGTATTTGAATAATTCAACTTCAATGACAGTGTCTTGACTTTAGTTTAATGTTAAAACAGATATACTCTGAGCGATCCAAGTAAATCTTCCCCTAGTCTGCCTTTGTGCCCCATCCACCTGAGAGGTCTGGACTTCTTTTGTTGTAGTGATAACACCTGTGTGTGCAGTGTCTGTCTGGAGCCAGCAGAGCACAGAGGACACAATGTTATCCTTGCCAAGAGGGAGTGCCACATCAAGAAGGTATTTGTGTGTGTGTGTGTGTGTGTGTGTGTGTGTGTGTGTGTGTGTGTGTGTGTGTGTGTGTGTGTGTGTGTGTGTGTGTGTGTGTGTGTGTGTCAGTTAGTAGGGACAAAAATTGTAGTTTCACTGCAACTGCAATGTCAGGAGCCAAATTTGTTTCATTATGGCTATCAGCGTCAGCATCAAAATCAGAATCAGAAAAACTTGATCTTGGTCTGCAGAAACGTCCCTTTACAGTAATGTGACCAGGACGGCACCATCTGTTGTTCATAAAAGCGACAAGCACTCCTTTTCTTTCCGCTCAGATTTATTCCTGTTCGCCCGAACCATCTAACAGCTGTCAATGGTTGCCACGGGATCTGGAGTATCTTCATGTAGCTATGTCTCTGTGAAACACATAACACTACACTCACGGAAGTCCCTCCAGTTCTTCTCTAGGGCTACTTCCTTGTCCATCTTATTGTCGAGCGATCCTATGTTGCCCATGATGATAGAAGGGAGATGGGCACTTCTCGATCAGTCTTGTCCCAGCTATTTTTCCTTGTCGTTTCGTTCATCTTCTGTATCTACTGTGTGTCCACCTCTGATTTCTGCAGGTACGTCCGGTGTTCTGGTCCCCATGCCGGCTGGCTTCAGAGCAATTAGCTGGTGTAAACATTGCGACAGTGGAGTTGCTGTGCAATGGCAGCGCATCCAAATGAAAACAGACAAAACTTTCTCTACTAGCATGTTTAGAGAGGGTTCGGCTTAAATAAAATACTAGTAAACATTTAAACAAGTATAACCTGAGAAGAAAGCTTAATAAATGGGAAAAATAAGAAAACGAGCACGAGCATACGTAACCGACTACATGCACTCTCGGTGCACACGCACAAAGATATATTTATATTAAAGATTAAAACATTCGTGACTTTGGCCTAGTGGTCATATCAAAAAAGACACTAGTAGACAGCAAACAGATTTAATTCAGGGACACTGAAAACCAGTGTCTCACCAGTGGCCTTTATAATTTTTATAATTTTTCTAACAAAAAACATAAAAAGAATTTGGAAGATGCTATAATCAGATGGAAATCCTACACATAGGTGATTTAAGGTTAGGGTATGGCATGTTTACACATATATGGAACATGTGCAATGATACAAAGAACAACAGGAGCTTTTTGCGTTTATGCTCTTGCATTGCAATATGCACATTCTAAAACAAGAAAATGTTATTGAGGATTTTATGCCCTCTTTTCATAACTATGGAGATTCTAATCTATAAAAGCTTGTGTATCCCACACACTTGTGTTAGCATATACTGTATGTACACTTGGCATAGAATATATTTTACAGGCTTCAGGGTTACAATAAGGCTTTTAATGATTATAAGTTATAGACACAGTTAGGTTATCGTTGAAAGAGAGAGAAAAGTGGAGAAAATACATAACTCCTTACGAGAGATACAGGTGAGTTTTCAGTCTGTACCAACGTGGATCATTTTTCAGGTTCAGTCCTGGTTTAAGACTGCAGAGACATTTGAGGATTAGCAGTCCAATTACCATCAGGCTGTTCATCCTGACACCTTTAGAGGAGATCTGGCTCACTATGGACACGTGTATTTAAAAATCAGAGTATGAGTATAGTCTGATCAAACTTGATCTGTCTTGCTTAAAATCTACCACCTGATACCCTCCAGGATCCCTAATATGTCTGGTACTGTCATACAACCACAGACTGCTGCTAACCAATGAACTACTGAACCCCAAATTGCCCCCGATGTATCGTGTGTGTCTGTGTCTGTGTTTGTGTGTGTGTGTAGAAAGAGCACTGTATGGATGTGTGAATGTGGCAGTAGAGTGAAGCGTTTTGAGTGGTCGATGAGACTAGAAGAGCGCTACATAAGTGCAGTCCATTTATTATTGAGAAACTACATTGCTCAAAACAATAAAAGTCAAACATTTATATAATGTATTCTATATCTACCCTGCCTCCTCTGAAGAAGCTCAGTGACTGATGATGGACCTTATGTACCACCACCTCCAAAAGACACATGCATATTTACTGACTAAAACCAGCTAATTTCCAAATCCGAATAGGTCTCAACAGATCTGGCTACTGCCCAATGTTGTGTGCCAAAAAGTTAACATGGACAACTCTGTAAAAAATCTACCAGCATTTAGAAGGATTTGGATATAATGTAACATAGAAATATAAGAATGTAGTTAAAAATTTTGACAAAGTTTGATGTATACAAAACATACAGCATTTCCACCACAAATAGGTGATACATATTATTTTATTACATAGTGGCACTGTATAGTGGCATAAAAAAGTTTGGGCACCCCTGGTCAAAATTTCTGTTACTATGAATAATTGAGAAGATGAACTGATCTCCAAAAGGCACAAAGTTAAAGTTGAAACATCCTTTTCAACATTTTTATTTTTTTATTTTGTAAAATTTTAGAGTGAAAAGGGAAAGGAGCCCCATTCAAAAGTTTGGGCACCCCAAGAGATTACAGCTCTGAGATTACTTTTACCAAGGTCTCAGACCTTAAATTAGCTTGTTACGGTTATGGCTTGTTCACAATTATCATTAAGAAAGCCAGCTGATGCAAATTTCCATGCTTTATAAATTCTCTGACTCCTCAAACATTGTCCCAACAATCAGCAACCATTGGCCCCTATAAGCAGCTGCCTAGCATTTAAATTTAATCAAAATTTAAATTATTGATGCCCCATAGCAGGAGATGGCCAAAAGAAGATAGCAATGCTTTTTCAGGCAGCCGTTTCCTCAGTTCGAAATGTACTAAGGAAACCAGTTAACAGGAACAGGTGGAGGTCAAATTTTGGTCTGGAAGACCAAGAAACCTTTCAGAGAGATCTCCTTGTAAGATTGCTAGAAAGGCAAATCAAAACCCCATTTGACTTCAGAAGACTTTCAGGAAGATTTTGCAGGAGTGTTGGAGTGGTGGTGCACATTTAAACTATGCAGCAACACCTGCACAAATATGACCTTCATGGAAGAGTTGCCAGAAGAAAACCCTTCTTGCATCATCACCACAAAATTCATGATCAGAAGGAACATCTTAACAAGCCTAATGCACTTTGGAAACAAGTCCTGTGACTGATGAAGTTAAAATAGCACGTATTTGCCACAATGAGCAAAGGTGCATTTGGAGAGAAAAGGGTGCAGAATTACATGAAAAGAACACCTCTCCAACTGTTAAGCATGGGGGTGGATTGATCAAGTATTGGGCTTGAGTTGCAGCCAAGGAACATTTCACTGGTAGAGGGAAGAATGAATTCAATTAAATTCAACCAAATTCTGAGAGTAAACATCACACCGTCTGTAAAAGAGCTGAAGATGAAAAGAGGATGGCCTCTACAACCGGGTTATGATCCATACACCTCAAAATCCACAATGGTCTACCTCAAGAGGCAAAAGCTGAAGGTTTTTCCAAGGCCCTCACAGTCCCCGACCTAAACATAATTGAAAATCTGTGGATAGGCCTCAAAAAAGCAGTACATGCAAGATGGCCCAGTCTCACAGAACTAGAAGCCCTTTTCAAAGAAGAATCGCCCAAACAAAAACTGAAAGAATCTTTGCTGGCTACAAAAAGTGTTTACATGCTGTGATACTTGCTAAATGGGTTGTTACTAAGTACTAACCATGCAGGGTGCCCAAACTATTGTTTCAGACTTTTTTCTTTTTTTGTTATTTTGTAACTGTAAAAGATGGAAATAAAAAAGTACTATCGCTTAAAATATTAAAGAAATGTGTCATCATTAACTTTATGACTTTTGGAAATTAAGTAATCTTTTACTAGCTTAGCTATTCACAGTAACAGGAATTTTCATGCCACTTCACATACTTTGGAACTCTTTTTTAATCAATCCAAAAAATCACAACTAAGGATTTTCAATAGACGATAGTTAAAAGAGCTATATTTAATTTTTTGCTATTGCTACATAGCCAACGTTAGCATTAACAGCTGTTTACTTACAAGTCTAGAAGAAACGTTGCAAGTTCAGCATCAAACTTTATTCCTATATGTGCTACTTCTTCATCCTCTTATCCTCTACAGTGACTCACTATCACAAAGTGATATTACAAGATGGGACAGGCTGGTGCTAGCTGGTCAGCATACTAACTTCAGTAGATGAAAAGAAGGTAACACTACATAATACAGCCCCATTAATTGTGTAGTTTTACAACATTTACCGTGTAACTCCTCTGAATTTATGATGTAATTTCGTCGTATCAGTCAGTACATATAAAATACTTAACCAGTTCCTAATGGAAGGCCTTCTTAAATGTAGGGGGAACAAGGGAGTAACAACTGTGAATTATAGAGGAAAAGAGAAATAAATTATACCGTAACTATTTTTGAAAGTACTAGGTACATACTAGGTATATTAGAGGAAAGAAGAAAGTAAGTATTTTGTAAAAACAAAGGCTTTTCTTGTAGCAAATGTGACAGTCATTTTTTTTTTACAGGTATGCCTTTGTCAGGCAAGCTAAACCCACGCTCTAGGGATTTTTTATGTATATGTCTTTCGGGCTGCTACTAATGACTATTTTTCAATTGATTAAACTCAACTATTTTACAGATTTGTCGAATAAACTAAACTATTAATTTTCCTCCCAAAATTTGCGGTGGTTTTGCCTTTTCTGGCTGTCCGTCATCCAGAATAGTGCCTGTGTATTTTTATCTTCAGGTGCTTGTGCATAGCACTAGTGCTGCTGTGGTACGCCATTGAAACATTGCACATTTTATAATCCAACTTTTTGCTTTGTGATAATTTGAAGTACTCCCAGACTTTCGAAGCCTTGGGTCTTTGGAAACTTTTACACAGAACCAAGTGGGAGTCTGCTGCGCCATTTTCTAAAACTGCTCTCTAAAAAGCTGACTGATGATTGGAGCCAAAAAACTACTGACATCATGACGCAGAAACTACGTAGTGATTCAACCTCCGTGACCTCCAGGACCTCCTTGAGTATTGCAGTCAACATACCCACATCCTCATTCTTCTAGAGCTCTATCTATATATACATTTTTATTTTGTTTTTAATGTTAAGCTAATTTATATATTTGAAACAAGTTAAATGTATTTTCTTTTGTAAAAGGGATATACTTGATTTATTACCAAACCAAGGTTCAATTTAATTTGCATTTATACCTAAACATTTTAAGAATTTAATTTTCTTTAATGGAACTGTAAGTTTCTTTAATTTCATGCCTATAGGGTGCGTAATGCAGTTTGATAAGAGTACTCTGATTATCTGAAGTATAATAAGGATAGATAAGCTGAAACAGTAGTTACAAGAACAAGTAAAAATTGGTTCCTTGTTCGTCCAGCACTGCAGCAGCTCATGAGGGGCAGGCTGGAGTTGAAAACCAACTTGTCTTTCTCAAGCACACAGCCTCAGAAGGCTTGTATTGTCATCCGAGGACTAAAAACTAACGTAATGCAGTAATCTAATAATGTCAACTACAGTATAGGCTCAAAAATAATTGGCCAATTAACTGAAAATCTGTTTCATGGCCAGGTGTGACCTGTCCCCTTGTGATTTCATTACAAATTAAGCAGATAAAAGGTCTGGAGTAGATTCCAAGTGTCGAATTTGCATTTGGTAGCTGTTCGTGCAAACTCTCAATATGCTACCCAAAGAAGTGTCATTGCAGGTGAAAAAGGCCATCATTAGGCTGAATAAACAATACAAACCTATCAAACAGATGACAGAAATTTTAGGGGTGGTCAAATCATCACCTTGGTACATTCTTAAAAAGAAGGAATGCACTGGCAAGCTCAGCCACACCAAAACTCCTGGAAGACCACAGAAGACAACTAAAGTGGGTGATCACAGAATTCTTTCCTTGGTGAAGAAAAACCCCTTCACAACATCTAGCTTGGTCAAGAAAACTCTGGTAGGTAGGTGTATCATTGTCAAAGTCTACAATCAAGAGACACCTTCATGAATGTAAAACAGAAGCTTTACGACAAGGTGAAAAACACTGGTAACTCAGATTTTGCCGGAAAACATCTAAAAATGTCTACCAGTTCAGGAACAAAATTCCTTGGACAGAGGAAACCAAGATTAACTTGTACCAGAATGATAGGAAGAGAAGAATATGGAGAAGGAAAGGAATGACTCATGATCCAAAGCACACTACATATTCTGTCAAACATGGTGGCGGCAGTGTTATGGCATGGGCATGTATGGCTGCCAATGGAACTGGGTCACTGGTGTTTATTGATGATGTGACTGTTGATAGAAGTAGCAGGATGAATTCTGAATTGTATAGCCTTATACTATCTGCTCAGATTCAGCCAAATCCTGCAAAACTGATAGGACGTTGCTTCACAGTACAAATGGATAATGACCCAAAACATACTGCGAAAGCAACCCCAGAATTTTAACAGTAAGAACTGGTTAGTATTTTATATATACTGAATCATACAACGAAATGACATCATAAGTTCGGAGAAGTTACTCAGTAAATGTTGGGAAAGTATTCTATAAACCATGGGCATTATTGTATAGTGTAACCAAAAAGAAGTGATAGAAATAGAAGCAAAAGTTACATTGGCGTTGCTTTCCATTGCTGCAGACAGCTCTTGGTGAGTAAAGGAATGAAGTTTAATGTCTAATTTTCAATGTTTCCTCTAGATTGGTAAGTAAACAACTGTTAATGCTAACATTGGCTCTGTAGCGATAGCAAAAACATACATATATCACCTTTAAGATTACATTAGATCTGATGACTGTTTGTTCAATGAACTAATTCATTGATAAAATAGCTCTCATTCCAACCCTGTCTCCTACAAACTGCAACAGCAGATACGTTTTGTAGGAATTCTGGATTATTTTCAGAGGCAATGTTTTTTGGAATGAATGAAGCGCTACACTTATTACTGACAGAAATCACCAGGAGGTGGATGGGGTGGGCGTAGAAAACACAACTGTCACACCAGAGTCTGGGTTTCACATACAGAGTCCTGTTTGTGGTTTACACATAAAAAGCACTTTGGTTAAGGTTAGGGAAAGCTGGTGGTTTTGTTTAAATGTAAATAAACATGTTGTGTGCAGTCACTATATACTTTGCTCTGTATTAAACCAGGATCTTTCCCTAATCTTAACCAAGTATTGTGAGTACCTAAATATAATGATAAAAAGTTTAATAATGTTGTAGTCACTACAAGTCGATGTTGTACTGCAAGATCAGATATTTTACTGGAAAACAAATACATTATCTAACAAACAAACGTTAACATTTTACTGTTATAATCACTATCAATGTATTGCTGTAAATGATCAACATATCCTCATTATGTTAATAGAAATCGTAATCCGGTCGCTAGTATGTTTCCAAATACAAAATGTATTTGCTGTTGCAGTTTAGTTGAATGGAAAAGTCATTTTAAGGGGAATGGGTAGCTCGTTGTTGCAAGACACGCTATTTTTTTGTTTTGTTTTTAGAGTTATTTTACTCTATTTATCTTTCTTTTCATGAATGGTTTGCCTGTCTCTGTGTGTATATGCCCTTTGATAGACTGGCGACCTGTTACACCCTAGCCCTCACCCAGCATTAGCTGGGATTGGCTCTAGCTGCCTTTAACCCTCAAGAATAAGTGGGTATAGCTAACAGATGGACGGATTGAGGGATTTAACCTCTAGAACTCTTTTGGGAGGCACATAATTTGTTTGATATCTGCCTAAAATACTGAAGAATGACATGAATAGATTTAAATTTGGAGACTTTTTGTAAACTGTTATTATTGTAGCTTCGGTCAGAGAGAAGAAATTCCCTCCCCAGTGCATAACATGACTATCTGATGTCCAGTATTTAATAAAAGACCAAAATTACCTCACCCTAATAGATGATAAGTCTGCAGTCATTTAAAAAAACTTTGCCACACCGCCTTCTTCCAGGTGGAGGTTGGAGGAAAGACAGACTAGGACCTGGGAGTGGCAAACCAGTCCGTCATTTGGAAGGGCAAAATCACTGTGAGCCCCTCCCATGGTTATTGGTTCCTCAGCCTGCGGGATCACACCGACTACATCTTCTGAACAGAACCCTCAACCAACCTGACAGTCAAACTTAGATCCTCATGGATTGGAATCTATGTGGACTGTGATAAGGGACTGGTGTCCTTCTACAATGTGGAAGGCCAGAGTGCTCATCTATACATTCACAGACAGTTTTCCTTACACAATGCATCCGTTCTTCAGCCCCTGTACTAATCAGGAAGAAATGAGGCTCCACTAATCATTTGCCATATTGCAATGACAGAATGAAATGAGCCAACATTTTAAGAAAATCCACGCTTTCACATGCTTCCATGTATGTGTGAAGAAGACTGGGATGCACAGACAAACACCTGGAACAGATTTGATCATAGCTACACCTTCATTCATGACAATAGAGTAGATAATGAGCAGGCCATTGGTTAACTTAAGATACTGCAGGTGGTGGCATTCCTGATGTGCCTGTTTAATGGGCCAATGTGAACATTTTTGGACTGAACTCAGTAGCCAATATTTCTGTTCTGTATTTATTTATATTCTATATTTATTTATTTAATATTTAGTGTTGAAAATTTTGAAGTATTTAGAAAAAGCATTATGTGCATACATGAAAATAAAGGCTAAAAACATAACCAGTAGGCTGTGATTCATATTACACACTAGAAATCAAATAATTTGATGGATGAAAAGCCTTGGCTGAACTTGGGTTTAAAGCACAGCTTATGTTTGCATCTGCCACAGATTGAATTTTATCATCATGGATGTATTATGAGAACGGTATACTAATATTGCTGTAGCTAATTCAACGCATATGTCAAAAAATGTTTTCAGACTTCCTGGGACTACCATGTTTTTGGGCCCATAGAGCATGCATGCTAGAATCCATTTCTGGCCAAGCTGGTTTAATGCATGCACATGAAAAATTCGCTCTGGCTGAACTGGCTTCCTGTTGACTTGTGAATTTCATGAAAAAAATTTACCAATACAGCTCTTCAACAGTCCAACTGTGTTAGAGCTAATGGTTCAAATAGTAATTCAAAGTCATTTCATTTGCACATGTGAACTGGTTTCTCCCTCCCTTGGCACTGAGATGATGCCATGCATTTCTAGGCTTTGGGAAAGTTTCATAAATAATAAACCTTCATGGGTTAAAAGTATAATACAAATAGTAGTGATCAACCCCTTTTTGCAGGTTGAAGTGTCCTGTCAAAAGTTTAACAGATGCCTCTTTTATAAAGGCAAGGAAAATGCTGTGTGGGCTGCAGGAGATTTTTTTGTTGCAGTACTGTAGTTGGCCACTGGGGCAAATTGGCATTAAGGTTAACTTGTCTTGCTATATCCCTCTCTTTTAACAAATTATACTCCTGCATGTTAAACCTATGGTTAAGCATCTAACATAACAGTGTCAGGTGATTTAACTCGATTAATGAATATTCATTAATCTCCTGAGAAAAATATCTGTCATTTAAGATGCTAGATGTCTGACATTCTTCGCTAGAGTTGCTATGTTGTGGTACGTTGAATACAGTAAATGTTATTCTAAAAATTCTCATAAGTATGGAATCTCAATTTGAGATTAGGTCATATTTAAGTACTCAACCCTGGAAACACAAAACCAGTGAACAAGACATGTCCCTATAATATTGAAAAAAAAAATCACTAAAAGCAAGCAGATACAACTCCCACAGAAGCTGTCTTGATATATAGATTTTTATACTTGAACATGCAATGATATATTCTTCAGATCAGAATGCTTTGAAACAAAAATGTTTCTTGTACAGTGTGTCAATAAAATTGTTCCTCTCAAGTCGCAATGCAGGTGTCAATTTGTTTGGGGGAATTAGATGGGGTGGTTGCCCCTGTAACGCTTGTCTGAGGGTTGCTTTGCCATCAATCGGAAACGTTCCACGTTTCCGCGGCTGGGGCAGTCGCAGGCAGCCTTCCCGCCACCTTCGTCCCCCTAAGTGCAGACTTTTTTTTTGGGATAAGCTAACTTACCCCTGCTATGCTTCAGGTACCTACAGCCATATGCAGAAAGCCAATGGCTACAACCTGAAAGAAGTTTGTATATTAAATTTGGAGATGCTGGTAATGTGCTACCATGGTAAAGGATCATCTCATGCTAATGAAGCGATTCAGTTTGTCACCAGTATTTCAATTTTAATACATAAAAGCTCTGACAAATATTTGCTTTGTCATCATGATATCAAATGTATACATGTACATCTATGAAGTTGATTTCAATACTATAGCTCTAATAAAAAAGCCAACAATAAGAGAAACTTATAATCTTTAAAATGAACACAAATCATATCTCAAGCAAATGATGACTGATAAAACATTACATTACACAATTAATGAAGACTTCATTCACTTTACTAAAAGGGCCTTGCACATCCATGGTTGGGTTGTCCCATTATAGAGGTCTATGTGAAGCAATACACACATTAAAAAAAAAAAAAAAAATTTCTTAGTAAAAAATGTGATGCATCAAAACATGGAATTCATCTTGTAAAATTATCTTAAATGCCACTTAAAAATAGCACTGATAGACTTACTAGGAAGTGAAACTTGAAACTTGGTTCTATGAAGTGGCCAGTATATTGACTAACTCTAGGTAACAGAGTACTGTTGCTTAATATTCCTTATCTCTTTGATGAAAATAGACTTTTTTAAAGTGTTACAATCCCCAGTCATTTGGACTCAATAAAGAGAAGGTAGCCAGCGTAAGAGGCAGTTGCCTGCTAGTCAGCCCACAATGTTGAGTGTTCCTCTCATCCTCTTAGCTAATGATCAGTTTCAGTACTGGGCAATATACCACTATTATGCCATTAAAGTAAGACAATACATCCACAAGAAGGCACTCTCTTGTCAGGAAGAGTACAACACTTGTTTTTTTCTTTTTTTTAAATGACATTTGGTTTAAAAGATTTTGAATGTGTTTTTTTATTCTGTGAGATCAAGACTTTTGGTGAGGGTATTAATGGTACTGTAAAATGAGCTGTTTCATAATCATGAAACAGTTTTTAATGTGGCTTTTTCTTATTTTAATCACCCTATTTATGTAAATGTGTGCATGTAAAGTACAGTTCACAGTACTAAATAGTTGCTGAACAGAAACAGGCATTAACATCTCCCCCATGTTGGACCACATTATCATGTGGTAGTAGTTCCATACTTCAATCCAGTTGATGACAACTGAGCCATTTCCAAACTGGACTGGTCTCCTTGACATTCTTTTCCTTATTTACTGCAGTGCACAAAAAATTTAAATTTTGTCAATGTTGATACTGGACATACACATCACTCCATTCTGCTAAAGTTTGTTGCTAGTTAGGAAGAGTAAAATATTTTAGCCCATTAACACCTAATTTTGTCTCAAGCTGTGGTAACAATAATAGAAAAAGGAACATGGGAGGAAAAACCATTAAGCTCTTTTCTAAGCCATATGAAACCAGTTCTGTTGGTTTTACCTCATAGATTGTGTATGTTTTGTTTGTAGAGTGGCATTTCTTAGCAACAGCCTCTGGAGGAGGGATTAAGTGCCACATACCCACGGACATCTCCAGTTACTGATTTCCTGTTTCACCACAGATATAAAGCTCTGTTCTGGAGGAAAAAATATTTACTCTAAAATAAAATTGGTTTGACTGTAGTTAATTTCATTTACAGGCAGTGTTGCCAACTTAGCCTTTGTCACTTTGTCTCTAGATTTACCGACTTTACTGATTTACCAACACCTTGAGCGACTTTTTTCTTTTTTCAAAAAAGAACCTAGAAACAAATCTAGGGACTTTTTTTGACAAACCTTAGCTCCTAAGAGAATTGCCAGTATTGCCCTACGAGCGCAAGGTCAGGCTTTCCCTCCACAGGCACAAACTCTCTATGCGGCTCACTCAGTTGACTGCACAGCAGCTGACAGATGTGAATGAGCTTCAAACGTTCTCTCTGAGTTAAAGGTTAATATAGCTAAAATCACAGCACTACCTGCTTATGTGTGGTGTATGGTGATTTTGTCAGAAGACATCTTAGGTATACAGCAGCTTGGAAATGGCTTGGAATTGCCTACTGCTTAATATTTAGTCCTAATGAGTTGTGTTTCAGTCACTATTTCATGCTTGTTCCGTTGTCTGACAACAGAAAAAGATGTAAATGAGAAACGCCTTATTGGGAATTCGGCTGTATTAAAATACTGTATATGTGAGCATAGAGAGTAGCAGAGAAGCAAACACATAACAGGCTGAAACCAGCTGAAACTAGGCAGGATGTAAACACGATGCAATGTCATTAATATGCTAATTAGCGTATTACATCATCTAGTGATATTTAGCACCTTTTCGTGCAGGCTTTAGCTGCTTTCCATTGACAGTACTTGTTTACAGTGGTTCCACAACACTTCAACTGCATCCTCAATTTTGCACATTGACCACACACGTTCCAGCCATATATTAGGTTTTGGCCTAGTCTTATTTATTTATTACAGCTATACAAAAACACTGTTGCCTATGATTGGCCAATTGCCATAAATACCATACTAAACGTACTTTTTTTACATCTTACTTTGCCTCCCCCTTTTCCTCTGTTCTGGAGTAAAAGATCATTGATACTGATGCTAGCACAGACAACAATATCAGTTTCCTTTGGAGAACAATGATGCATACTCACAACTGTGTCTCAAGAAAGTAATCGGGTCGAAGGCCAATTCCTGTATCAGTCTGCCTGGATAAATCATAATTTGGATAAAAACTTTGTTTAAAGTTAGGTTTGGTGGTTACTTGATCTCTTCTCTTCATTATGAAATGGTATTTAGAGGTGTAAATGAATACATTTAATACTAGTACTGCATGTAAGCACAGCTTCAGTGGTTTTTGTATCTAATTAGACTCAACATTTTGTGAAACTTTATTATTCTATCGTAGAAAGCGCCTGAAGATATTACATAATCATTTAAATTGTAATGTGTGCTTTGGAATGTGTTGAACTACCTCTTTTATTGACAAATTATCAGCACTTGGCCTAGCAATAGTTATACGTTGTAAATTATAGTTATACATCGATAGCTTGACCACTGGGATGATGAAGTTGCTAATGATGGTTGAGCTAACAAAATTTACTTTCTTACTCAAATATGGATAGAAATGTCCATGTGCCTCAGTCTACCTCAGCTCCATCGTGGAAAAAAGTGAAACACAATAGGGCTTTGTCGGATACGTATTATTAACTATGCAAATAAACACAATGGGTTACATTGTTTTGCACACGCTTGTGTTTATTTGCATATTAATACTATGTTACAAAAAAAATTTTTTTCACCTGTTTAACATAGATATATTAATGTATTCAAAATTACCTAGTGACAACTTAGAAAGTTAGCATTACTGTTTTAACCACATTTAAGTTACCTAAACATTATGTTAACCTGAACTATCAAAACATCCTGATGGACAATTTTATTAATTTAACTAACTAACATAATACATTTAAACTGTGCCAGAAAAACAAAACAAACGTTTTTATCTTAACATTGGTTGAATATACCTTTTTATTGGTCTTTGACTGAGTAGCTACCAATACATCGGAGCGCAGGTTAACAGTTCGGCAGGGTCAGGTACTGTTTACCACAGCAAACATTAAGTCATCGGCTACTGCTAACACTAGCTTGGCTAGCAAGGTGCATCTGTAATTCGCATTTACTGTGATATTAATGGGAATGTAAAATGTCTCCCCTTCTCTGGTCAGAACCCCTAGGAAAGAAAGCACCAACTTCTCTGGTAAAAACACCTAGGAAAAAAACACACCAACTTCACGCCAAGATCATTTTGTGCATCTCTGTATTAGTAGCTCTACACTCTGATTCTAGTTTGACTTAAGTAAAGAATCTCAAGCATGGCAGAAACTATCAGAAATTATACGAGGTTAGAAAATTATTGTTGTGATTTACAGTCAAGCATCCTAGTTAGATTTTTGGACAGTATTTTGTGCAAACTATTAGCTATTGTATGTTTGTGCTGAAACGTCTGATATGCTTATATACTGTACATGTTTGTGTGTATACACTGTGTTATGTTATTTGTCATGTAATGTGCGACTGTAATGTGCTGATACATAGGTATAAATGTCTGTCTGTGTCATAGTTTGTGATGGTTGGCACAGACTAGTGTAGCATTATGCCAAAGATGTAAATCCCAAGTTCTTGATTAAACTCTATGAGCTAATAAGAAGCTCCTTCAGGCCATCTAAGCTTATACATCTGACGGAACTTTAGAGTCATTGAGCAAAGAAATTTGCCAACCAAAGCAATTTGATCAATATTGTGAGATAAAATAAACATAGTATTTTTAAATTACATTTAGTAAAGAAGTATAGTAAAGTCACATCAGTTTGTGAGCAAACTGAAAAAAAATAATTGTATAACAAAAAAACAAAACCACAGTTTTTGACAGTTTTCTGCTTACAAAGTAAATGACAGTAAAAGTGAGGCTATTCCACTTTATCATTTCACTTTTCAATCACATTTGCGTACTGCCTCTTTTAACCAAAAGGCATGAACGATTTAGGATCTATAATTTAATCTGACATTTGAAAAATTAGTTGAATTAAATGCACAAGATCTTCTTGAGACTATAAGGGAAGACACCAAATTGTGGACCATTTTACTCTGTGGGGATAGATTTGAAATTATAAAAATGGGTTAGTTAACAAGGTTGGCTTTTCTTGTGTCATCTCAAGTTTCCCTCCAGCTGGTTTAATGGAATTAATAAATTATTTTCTGGCTTCCTAGGCCGGGACAAAAAGCCCAGAATTAGCGACAAAAAAACTAATTAAACCCATTCTATAGAGGAGTAATAGAGCTACCAGATATTCACCTGTCAATACACCTGTCAATTTATTCATCAGCAGCGTCTGCAAACTAATGTAAATTAACACTCTTTAATTCATGTGAATCTAATTATGTATTATATTTTAAAACATAAGATTTAAATTTATTTTACACAATCAATTGTATACTCGTATATCCCTCTCTGTATTTGTGCACAAAAATAAATTTCAAAATTCTCCAGACGTCTTTTATTCTCTAGCGGTGATCAGCCCTCTTTAATTACAGTAAATTCTCAAATATACTTCATGTACCCAGTACTTCTCTATGAAGTTTCTTAACAGAAAGACAAGTGAAACGCCACCAGGTCCTTTTCTTGGTACAAAGCAATGAGAAAACCCTGGTCCTCAGGCCTCAGGTCCCCACTTCACTACCCTTGTTTGACTGGGAGGTTGAGATTTTTAGAGTCTTCAGCCTCTAGCTGTACAGTCTTCCAACTTCAGCACTGAGCCATTTTTCCATTCCAAGGCGTCAACTCTTGTCTTTCCGTAAGTTTAATTCATTATCTGGAGATGGTCTCAAACATACAGAGATCAAAGGTCACAGCAATGAGCAGTATATGGCCATGAGCAAAGAGTACAAAACTTAGTAAGCATTTATACACTTTAGTGTGTATAGAAGGAGGGGTTGCTGTGTGTTCAAAGAGATAAGACATACATATAGGAATTGTTTTTATAGAAATCTGGTGGTATAGCTGTACATAAAAGAATCCACAGAGGCAGTGCTGTTAAACTGTATTTAATATATATTTAGCGTTACCTTCAAACAAACTAGCAGCAACAAATATTATATTTCAACTCTGAATTTAATCTTCCAAAAGGAATTAAATCATATTTCAAGATGCTACAGACAACAGATCTGGCAGTAAATTGCCAAAGGGTTTGCAGAGATAACAGTTTTTCTCCCAAGATAACAACACATATTGACAGGCCAATCATTTAAGAGCCAGGCTGCGAGCTGCTGAGACGTGTCGGTCTCACCTGGCAGGTGGGTCCTCACATCTCCCAAATCGCTGCAGCAAATTTCCAAAAAGGCCTTATTTTGATAAACTGACCACATATTATCAATCAAAACGATTACGTTCTTGCCTGAAAAAATATCAAGACTTAGCAAAGTGATATAAAAATAGGCCTACGACCAAAATTATAATAACTTTGAGCCTGGATTGGACAGGCAGAAGGCCGTTGATAGCGCAGGATCTCTTCATTGAGTGTTTATATCGATACTTCCGTTGACCGGTAATGTGATTTTGCATATTAGCTAAATATTTAGTTTCACCAAGCACTCGTGACATAATAATTTAACATTTAGATTTAATATTTAACATTTGGATTTAAATTTAATATTTACATTTAGGTTTAATATTTAGATGTAACATTACATTCAATTTTTTTTTCAAGAAAAATAAATATGATAAAGTTCACAAATACTGCTGTAAATCTGGTAAAAAGTGACTCTTAAAAATTCTTTTTTTAATGTTGTTGGTGAAACGTTGCTGTTAATTTCAGCATGTTATTTTACAGTCTGCACCTCATATGTAATTGTATACACTAATTCCAGAAGACTTCCAGTTTAGATTTTTGCCATTTGGGCTCCAATCTCCTGCAAGCCTGATTAAGAGCATGTGTTGTTTTTTTTTCTGTAAACCAACCTATTTGACAGTTTGGTTTTGTCAGTAAGAGGTACGATTCAGTTGAGAAGAATAGACAAAGCTGTGTTTAAGTCAATGGTACAATTTTCAGCCGGGCCTGTAGCTGCAGTGAAAAGTGCATGACCACCGGTAATAGCTCACCAAGACCAGTTAAAGCTGACAGATCAATGTGTCAAGTGATAAATACATTTGCACCAGTGTTGCAAAGACAGGCTTGTATCGCTTCAAATTTGATAAGAGATTGATCTGACATTAAAGAGTGTAGTGTTTCGAACAGAACTATTAAATAAGCACTTGTAGGGGCACCACCTGTTTTTTGCAGGAAATTGATTACACAAATTAATTGACTAGTCACATTCATCAGTTTAATATCAGAAGCTGTGACTTCCCGATTCAATGGAGCTCCAATATCTACTTCAAAGGAACAAACTGCAACGACTGGGTTCAGAATAATGAAAATTTATTATTGTCTACCAACACAGAATAAACGCAATGACTAACAATAATGATGCAAGGTGGACCAAAAGAACAATAGTATATGTCAATAGCTGATGTCGTATATCACAACCTTATTCACAGCATGTCGATGCTCCTTTTGAGTTTTCTTTATTTATAAAAATCAGGTACACATAGTTTGCAGGGAGATAATCATTGAGTTCAAATTAAAAAGCCTGCAAGGGTCCAGTCGAGTCCGATTCTCCAATTCTGATTCTCCAATTCTGATTCTCCAACAATATCAGGGTGTTGTCCCAAACATATAGGTTTATGCAAATTAAACCTTTAATATTCAGGATATCCCACTCCCCACTTTGGTTCGTTACCAATTAGGGTCAGTTTCAGTGTTCTCTCTCCCCAATTGCTCATCCCACATATATCACTTTATCTCTGTTCTGACATTAGGCCTTAATGAGGTGAGATGGAGCTTAGGCTACACGTTGACATAAACCTCCTGTGTGTCCTTGAACCAGGCAACACAGAATTTGACAGAGGCTGGAATTTGTCAAAGTACTCCCTGTGTCAATTCACACATTATTGAAAAATATATATTCTAGAAAATCTTCTGCTTTCCTGATTCTTATAACTGTTGACTTTGCTTGCTAAATAGGGGAGCTACATGTTGCACGTATTGATAAAAATTTAACTTGAAAACACGTGGCTAACTGAAAAACAAATTACAAGAGAACAAAAATGACAAAGGAGCAGTCCTGCAAAACTTGAGAGTATCATCAAACCACCTGTACACAGCTGAAGAATAAACTTAATCATGTTACAGAACAGTAGGACATTTAGTTTCCGTTATTTTATCCTGATTCGATAGAATCAATTTTCTCAATATGGACAGAATCAGGTTATTATCACTGCAGTTACTAAGCTCATGCAAAAACTGGGTGAAGCCAAAATTAAGTACCGGAAAGGCTTTTCTTAGAGGATCAGAGGCCTTTATTCAGGTTAATACTGATGTCACGTAGACTTAGAATCTCTAAAAATTGTGAGACAGGGCCATATAGAGTACTACAGTGTGGAATGGTTGGAGCCTGTTGCTCTGGACAAAGCAATTTATAGTGGATGGAGACGGTTGTAATACAAGAGCCTCAAAAGAGTTAAATGTAATATCAAGTTTGGAAGTAAGAATGTTTTGAACTAGAAAGTAGCAAGTGTGGAATGACGTGAATTTAGCGCTTTTGTCGATCTTACAGAAAATCAAGATGTGTGTCACAGGAAGGAGCGTTTACAGGAAGTGCAGACACAAAACTTAACAGTGAGCAAGAAGTCTTACTCAAAGACAGTACTAAAACACAAAATAAATTCATGATGAATTCTTCCTTAGCATCCAGCACTGCAATGCAATCATTTAGCATCTGTTTACACAATCTTGTAACTCACTCTGCCCCAGATGTCAGCCTTACTTGGTGATTGCGCAAGTAACCATTGTTTATGTGTCTTTTCAACTGAAAAGCATGGAGCAGTGGAGTGCAATCCCGCTTCTCCTACCTCATCAGCTGGGTCGAGCTTTGCACCCTGGCTGGGTCCAACATGTGCGAAGCAATGGAGTGATTCCAGAGACCTGTCAACATTTAGAAAGAAAAGGGAACTGATAGTGTTATATTTATTTTTAAATTGTGTGGATTGCATTAAAAATTAACTGGTTACAATAGCTAATTAGCAGATGGACAAGATTAGGTTATCTTAGAATAAAACCAGGTCCAGTAAGAAAACATTTTAAAGACAATGAAGACATTGTTCTGCACAAAAGTGGTATCTATTTTAAAGCCAGTGTGTGGGGCACAGCAAAGAGAAAAAGAATTTAGTGCCTCTAAATGTGGATTTTATTGCAAGATGAAGTAAATCACCAGGTTACCAATGGCATACTGTAAATGCTGAGTCCATGGAGATCAGAATTCGATTAGTGGGAGACTTTGGGAAACCGAGTCCATGTGGACGTATGTGGAAACCCCAAAAAAGTGTTACCAAGACATGCCACTATTTCACCAAGCACATAGCAAACAAATCAATGAGTTCTCATAAAATGTCTTCGTGAAAAGGTGCAGTATATCACTCTGTTAATAATAATGATAGATAGATGTAGATACAACTCCTGCGGCAAACAGACTTAAAAATTCTTCAAATGTACTGTTATTTTTAATTTATTTAGATTTAGATTCAATATTTAGATATAACATTACATGAAATATTTTTTTACAATAAAAGTAAATTGAATAAATATGACAAAGTTTACAATCACTAGTTAATCTGGTAAAAAGTGACTTTTAAAAATTCATCACCACTTTTTTAAATGTCACTTGGAGCTAATTGTGGCGAAACGTTCGTGTTACTTTCAGCATGCAACTTCACAGTCTGCACCCCATATGTAATTCAGTATAGACTAATGCCAAAGTAAAAAATAAACACAGTAATTGTTACATGAAAAAGTTTGGACCTCTTCTATTTGTTAAACATTCAGAACCTAATTTAACTCATTAGGTCATCATGGACTTGTTAGGACTTGTAGGGCAGGTCAGGTTTTGTCAATAGGAATTATCAACTAATGATAAATTATCTGACTGTTCAAACCTTTTGGTAAGGTGGAGGTTGCTTCCAGCTTGAAATTTCCATTCTCTGAAATGTCGTTAAGAAATGGCAGTGAGTGGGAACTGCAGAAGTCAAGATGAGATCTGGAAGACTGTACGTCTGCTGGGCAGAAAGGCAAAGCCAAACTCCAATAAAACTGCATTTGATGAAAGAACAGTTCACTGGATTAAGACCTTGGTGACTATGGTGGATATTTTCTCAAAATATTCAAAGAGGCAACCCCACACCTTATAAAACTTTAAATCTGATCCAGGAATGGAATAACAGATCTTCTGATAAGACAAGACACTTCTGTGTATGACTGATTTCAGGGTATACTTTGGACAATTTCAATTCCATTTTATTTATGAAACCTTGAACAGAACCCGGCTAAAGGGGGTGATAGAGAGCGAGGGAGAGAGCAGAGAGAGAGAGACAGAGAGAGAGAGAGAGAGAGAGAGAGAGACAGCAGGAGAGACGGGGGGCAGGAGGAAAGAAAGAGAGCATAGCACAATACAGGTACTACATAAAGATCTATAATAATAAAGAGACTAATAAAACAAAAATTTAGAATAATAGGTCTAGTGATAATACTAATATGACTAAATATATTAATGATAATGAAATTCATAATAATTGAAGCAGTGGGTGTTGAGCATGATAATTGGGGCAGTAGGGGGGGGCAGTCACTGATCCAGACTCTGCAGCACCAGGGGCAGAAATACCTGCAGAGAGCAACAGGAAGAGGAGGAGAGAGGAGCTCGGTGCATCATGGGAAGTCCCCCGGCAGTCTAGGCAATAGCAGCATAATTAGGGGATGGTTCAAGACAAGCCTGAGCCAAACCTAACAGTAAGCTTTGTCAAAAAGGAAGGTTTTAAGCCTACTATTAAATGTGGAGAGTGTGTCTGCCTCCCTGACCAAAACTGGTATTATGAGCTCTTTCAGATATGATGTTGCCTTACCATTAAGGGCTTTATAGGTGAGGAGGAGGATTTTAAATTCTATTCTGGATTTTACAGGGTGCCAATGCAGAGGAGCTAACACAGGAGAAATATGATCTCTTTCCTAGTTCCTAGCAGTAATCGCACTGCAGAATTCTGGATTAGCTGGAGAGTATTTAAAGATTTGTTGGGACAGCCTGATAATAAGGAGTTGCAATAATCCAGCCTAAAAGTAACAATAGCATGTACTAGTTTTTCTGCATCATTTTGAGAACGAATGTGCCTGATTTTTGCAATGTTAGTAGGTGAAAAAAGGCAGTCCATGAAGTTTGTTTTATGTGAGAATTAAAAGAGATATCCTGATCAAAGAGAACTCAGAGATTCCTGACGGTGGTGCTGGAGACCAGGGCAATGCCGTCTAGAGTAAGTATATCATTGGATAATGTGTTTCTGGGGTGTTGGGGGCCAAGTACAATTACTTCAGTTTTGTCTGAGTGTAACAGAAGAGAGTTGCTGGTTATCCAGCTCTTTATGTCCTTAAGGCAAGCTTGAAGTTTAGCTAACTGATTGGTTTCCGCAGGCTTCATTGACAAATAAAATTGGCTATCATGAGCATAGCAATGGAAGTTCTGGAGTGTTTCCTAATAATATTGCTGAAAGGAAACATAGATAAGGTGAACAGAATTGGTCCAAGCAGAGAACCTTGTGGAACGCCGTGACTAACTTTTGTGTATATGGAGAATTTATCGTTAACATGCACAAACTGAGATCGATCTGATAAACAGGACCTAAACCATCTTAGAGCAGTTCCTTTAAAGCCAATTAAATGCTCCAGTCTCTGTAATAGGATATGATGGTCAATAGTATCAAATGCAGCACTAAGGTCTAACAAGACAAGTACAGAGACAAGTCCTTTGTCCGATGCAGTAAGAAGGTCATTTTTAACTTTCACCAGTGTTGTCTCTGTGCTGTGATGCTGACTGAAAATCCTCAAATAAACTATTATTATGTAAAAAAGTCACACAACTGGTTGGTGACAGCTTTCTCATGGATCTTAGAGAGAAAGGAAAGATTAGATAAGGGTTAGTTAAACATCTGGATCAAGAGTAGGCTTTTTAAGAAGAGGTTTAATTACAGCTGTTTTAAAGGACTGTGGTACATAGCCTGTTAATAATGACAGATTGATTATATCAAGCAAAAAAGTGCTTACTAAGGGTAAAACTTCCTTATGCGGCCTACTTGGGATGGGGTCTAAGAGACATGTTGGTGGTTTAGATGAAGACATTGCTGAAGTTAGTTTGCAAAGTTCAATGGAAGAAAAACTAGGTATAAATCCGGTTTTACAGCTGAATCTTAGTTCTTGGGTTTGAAGATAAATCGGCACCTGTTGAGGGCAGGAGGTGCTGAATTTTGTCTCTAATAGTTGGAATTTTATCGTTAAAGAAGCTCATGAAATCGACAGTACTGAGTGCTATAGGAATACATGGATCAATAGAGCTATGACTCTCTGTCAGCTTGGCTACAGTGCTGAAAAGAAACCCAGGGTTGTTTTTAATTTCCTCTATCAGAGATGAGTAATAGGGTGCTCTGGCATTACGGAGGGCCTTCCTATAAGTTTTAAGACTATCAATCCAGGCTAAGTGAGATTCTTCCAGTTTGGTAGAACGCCATATCCTTTCAAGTTTTCGCGTAGTTTGCTTTATTATGCGGGTTTGAGAGTTAAACCATGGAGCTAACCTCCTTTGTTTTATTATCTTCTTTTTTTAGAGGGGCAATAGAATCGAGTGTCATTCTCATTGAGCTTGCAGCACTATCGACAAGATGGTCAATTTGGGAGGGACTCAAGTTAGCATTAGGAGTCCTCTGTTGTATTGTAACATGGTAAATAGTGTTGTGCACACATGGAAGCCAAATATACTAAGGATAGTGATCCCCAGTGGTGAAAGATATACCAAGGTCGTGTTCCCAAGTAGAGTTAACAACACTCAAGAGGGATGGCTCAAATCTTTATATATTTTCATACAGGGTGCAAACAGCCCCTTTTTTCAGTGTGTGAAAAGCAAGTAAAGTATCAGTGGCTTTCAGTGGTAGGCTTACTAGGAAACAGAGTATCTGATCTTGCATGTAATGCCTAACCTACAGATATCTGAAGACTGAGTCTTTGACAAACTTACAAGTGTCTCTGCTAAGACAGAAGAACTACAAAAGGATGTTATAAATGTCCACATATCCATAAGAGTTGAATAAAGAAAGCATGCCAATGCTGCTTAAAGGTGAAAGTAACACGTTTTCACATAACACTGTATGTCAAAAAAAATTTTTTTTATTGATTTCATGAATTTTAATTTCTGATAAACATTTTACCTCTGCAAACATGTATTCCAAAGTAAAAAATAAAAATAAAACACCTGAGCGAAGTCTTTGGCCTCTTTACAATCTGATTTTGTAGCAGCAAGAAAGAAGAAGCATTTTCTTTCACATGTACAGCATAAAAAAGTCTGTCACTGATGAAACACAGCACTAAATCAGCAAACTCCTGTGATAGGATTGTCATATTCTTTTTCCTAAAATCAAAGCAAGGTTTTGTATGCTAACACTCCAAATGTCCTCCATCACATTCTAAAGATTATGAGTCAGATCAGTACACACAGCTCTGCCTGCTGTCACATTTAGCAGGTATCAGTTCTCTTCATACAAATGGACGACCATCCATTACTGCAGTTATTATTGGACCAGCCCGCTGCAAGAGGAAATGGGAAAATGTTTGTTTATTGTGTTTAGATAGACAAGCCTGATACGTGATTATAACCATTCTAGGATTAATGAAACCTTTAAAAATGTAATTGTTACAGCATGTAGGAAGCTAGCTGAATTCAAGTAAAGAATTGATGTTACAGATGGAAATGCTCCGTCTCACCCCTGGCATTAAGATGGATGCACTGGTAGCGGCTGACAGTATTCTGTGAGCTCCAATAGTTGTAGCTGAAGGAGCTCTGGTCCACCCACCTCCAGCCCTGGACATAAAACACATGACGTGTCACAAGCAGCAGACTTTTATTAGACATTTCTTTTTGTGTAGCCTAACTAGGATGTTGGATCACATGATATGGGCAATTTGATGGATAAATATGTGAAGGTCTAATAACCTGGAAGTAGAATCCTCCAATCCAGGCAACAGAGCTTCCTGACCTCCTAGTCAGCTCCTGCAGGAAACTATAATCAAACACGTTATGGACTGAAGCCAAGGAGGCTCCCAGACTGGTGCAGTGGGCCTGAAGGAGACACACACACACACACACACACACACACACACACACACACACACACACACACACACACACACACACACACACACACACACAAACACAAACACACACAAACATACAGATGTTATGTTAATGTAATAAAATGTACAATGATGGAGGACGGAGAAGGTCAATTTGTCAGATGAACAATAGAGAAATAAATTTTAATTGATTGCAAGTGTATCTTTGAGTAAAGAATTTCAATTACTGCAGCACTGCTCCAGGATCTGCTAGAGCTCACATACAGATAGCAACTATTCCTGTATCTGACCCAACCAGAGGGACAAGTGAAGAAGCGACCTAAAGAGGAGAGAGTGGAGCAGAAAAGAGACTGATTTGACTTCATTTGATTTAATGGACAGAGTCAATGTTTAATGTTTCATATAAACCCAATAAACCTTCAGGTGATGAAGCTGTCTTTCCAGGAGAAAACATTTCAGACCCTTCCTCTAAAAAAAGAAAAAAAGTCACATTATCACCATAATCTTACAATAATATGACGCAGGATGTAGTGAATCATCCTTTCAGCTTTTTACCTTCAGGAACAAACATTGTAACTTCATTTTCTACCACTGAAATGAAAACAGAAAACAGGAGCTCATTTACAGTCTGATGTGCTGCAGTTTGTTCAAAAAGTTCATGTTTTATTTACAGCATAAAATGTAAGTGGTATTTCTGTGTCACAGTTTTCTGTGTTACCCTGGTTGTCCTCCTGCAGCCCCTGTGGTGCAGCTTCAACAGCTCCATCTCAAAATAAAACGACAGGGAGGGGCTACTAAATGTCATCTGTCTCTGATTTCATGTATTTACTTAATAACAAATTAAAACAAAAAAAGTATGGGGCCCCCAGGGGTCATATGGTAGAAAATTAATTACTGACATGGAAATCCATACTAATAATTGGTTAATCAAATAGATTATAAACGTGGGGGGTGGAGGTATTTGTAAAGCATATGGAGTATTAAAGTATTTTCACTGTTTTTCCACCTACTACTCAGTATGAGAATCAAATGCTGCATTGCATTACTCAAAAACATGATTTTAAGCAATTATAAATCAAAGCTTTTATTCTGAATTCAAGATGCATATACTTCAACATTTCCCCTAAACACCGCATTCAGTGTAACAATCTGTGCACACAGTTTATTATTTCACTCTGATAACTATGCCAGTATGTTTTGACCCTCAGGTGATCCGTAGGAAAACACTCAGAGAATCTCTACCAAAGCTAAACAATCCTCTATATTAGTTATCTTAATGACAGAAAATGTTACAAAGTTTTAATCTGTGCCAAAAAACACAGTGATACATAGTCAAGCAGTTTGTCTTGGTCTGGTTTTTGGAGAATATATCTGAACCTTCTACAGGGATGTTTGTCAGCAGCGCAGACAGAAATAGACGTACATAGCTAGATTAATCCATCATTTTACTTTTCAACCTCATGGTCCAGCAGTTGTGAGCAAAAATAATCAAGTGCTTTATAAATGGCTACATGGTGGTGACACCGGCTCTGGGTCCACATAATAACAACAAACCTCTTTTTCCTCAGTAAAATCAATTAAGAAACTGTATTTTACACAGGGAGCTGCACAGCCGTTACTTAAGGCTTGAAATTATTTGAAAAGTTAATCTGACCTGCAGCAGCCGTGATAGCAAGAACATCAGTGAGCAAAACTGAGAGGACCAGGAAGGCCTTCATGATGAAGATGATGAGGAGTATGCAGGATGATGGAGTTAATTAACGTCTGGTGGGAGTCAGAGACAGTCAAAACAGTTAAAGAGCAGAAAATCAAATTTACTACTATGGAATGAGACTGAGGGAGTCTTACCTGTCAGGTAAATTTGAGGTGAGGCTGTTCAGGTATCAGCTGATGCTGCTGTGCTGATGAGGAGGTTGCTCTGCTCTTTATATACACTCATGAACCACAGGTAGAGTACAGGGAAGCACGTGAATGAATGCACTTTGATCTCAACGTGAGTGTGTTTGTGTTCCTTTGTTTCCTTATATAAAACTATAACTTCTCCACAAGGTCAGTAAGGAAATAGTGATATCAGTAACACTGACATGACTGATACAGTTCTGACTGTTACGATAAAGTGACACGACACTAATGTTAATTATGTTTTCCTCCAGCGAGGCAGTTCTGACAGCTCTCACTGAGACATGTGGTTTACAAAAAATAATAAGAAGAAAGTTAATGATTTAAGTAAGTTATTTGTAATGGGATTATAAATTACCTGATGGCGAGTCATTAAGGTTGATTACTGGATTTTATGCATGAAAGCCACCACTTTCAATGATGGTGAAAATTTCAGGGAGGGCTGTAATGCTATTCTGTCAATTTGAAAAGATACTTAAGGTATTTTTCATGGCTTTAGTTTGTCTTTTTAGAACTCCTTGTGTATATGAAACCAAACCAAATGATCAGCTACTGTAGTTAGCCATCCCCCAGTAGCCGGTGTAAACCGACCCAGCGTAGCTCCCACTCTCACCAAGAAGTGTAGCCCTAAGCAGAATCCCATGTTTCACCACCAACCAGTTCATGTTTCAAACAGATAATCCCCACTCAGCGACACACCGGCTGAGAAACCAACTCTGGTTATTGGCAGCTCTATCTTCAGAAATGTGAAGTTAGCAACATCGGCTACCATAGTCAAATGTATTCCTGGGGCCAAAGCGGGCGAATCCTATTTAAAACTGCTGACAAAGGATAAACGTAAATATAGTGAGACCGTTATTCACGTCGGCGGTAACAATGCCCAATTAGGCCAATCGGAGGTTACAAAAATTAATGTTGAGTCAGTGTGTACATTTGCAAAGACAATGTTGGACTCCGTAGTTTTCTCTGGGGCCCTGCCTAATCTGACCAGCGATGACATGTTTAGCCGTATGTCATCATGCAACTGCTGGCTGTCGAGGTGGTGTCCAGAAAACGCTGTGGGTTTTGTGGATAACTTGCAGACTTTTTGGGGAAGACCTGGTCTGATCAGGAGAGACGGCATACTTCCCACTGTGGATGGAGCAGCTCTTACATCTAAAAATCTGACTGAGTTTATTAGTAGACCAAAACCATGATAATCCCGAGTTGAGAGCAGGAGGCAGAGTTGCAGTCTTACATGCTTCTCTGTACATCCAGCAGCAGTCACCCACCCAAACTCCCATAGAGACTGTGTCTGCCCCCCGACCACCTAAATTAATTAACTCATAAATAAACAGAAGAGGAGTTGTACACAGAAATCTAATAAAAATTAAGACCACCACTGCAGAAGTACAACAAAATAGGAGAATTAAATGTGGACTCTTAAACATTAGATCGCTCCAATCCAAAGCCATATTAGTAAATGATCTAATTTCAGATTATTATATTGATATATTTAGTCTCACTGAAACCTGGCTGTGTCATGTTAACATGTTTGCCTAAATGAATCCACTCCCCCAATCATATTAATACTCCCATTCCTCGAGGCACCAGTCGAGGAGGTGGAGTTGCAGCCATTTTCAACTCAAGCCTAATAATGGACCCTAAACCTAAACTCCATTTTAACTAATTCAAAAGCCCGGCTCTTAGTCTTACACATCCATCATGGAAAACTTTAAAGCCTGTTCTATTCATTATAGTGTACCACGCTCCTGGCCCATACTATGAATTTTTATCTGAATTCTCAGAGTTTTTATCAAGTTTAGTCCTTAGTAAAGATAAACTAGTTACAGTGGATGATTTCAATATTCATATGGATGCTGATAATGATTGCCTTAAAACTGCGTTTATCTCATTGTTAGACTCAATTGGCTTCGCTCAGGGTGTAAATAAACCCACTCACTGTTTTAACCACACCCTGAACCTCGTTCTGACTTATGGCATCAAAATGGAACATTGAATAGTCTTACCACAGAATCCTCTTTTATCGGACCATTATTTAATAACTTTTGAATTCCTGTTACTGGACTACACACTATTAGGCAAAAATGTCTTTACTAGATTTCTATCTGATAGTACTGTAGCTAAATTTATGGAACTGATTCCATCAGCACTTAATTCACTACCATGTTACAATATAACAGAGGACTCCTATGCTAACTTTAGTCCCTCCCAAATTGACCATCTTGTTGATAGTGCTGCAGGCTCAATGAGAATGACACTCAACTCTATTGCCCCTCTAAAAAAGAAGATAATAAAACAAAGAAGGTTAGCTCCATAGTACAAATCCCAAACCCATATATTAAAGCAAACTACGCGAAAACCTGAAAGGATATGGCGTTCTACCAAACTGGAAGAATCCCACTTAGCCAGACATGATAGTCTTAAAACATATAGGAAAATCCCTCTGTAATACCAGAGCACCCTATTACTCATCTCTGATAGGGGAAAATAAAAACAACCCTAGGTTTCTTTTCAACATTGTAGCCAGGCTTACAGAGAGTCATAGCTCTACTGATCAATGTATTCCTATAGCTCTCAGTACTGTCGATTTCATGAGCTTCTTTAACGATAAAATTCTAACTATTAGAGACAAAATTCATCTCCTCCTGCCCTTAACCGGCACTGACTTATCATTTCATTCTCAAAAAGATGCAGAAAAATTAGTAGGCTGGATTATTGCAACTCCTTATTATCAGGCTGTCCCAACAAATCATTAAATACTCTCCAGCTGATCCAGAATGCTGCAGCGTGAGTACTGGCAGGAACTAGGAAAAGAGATCACATTTCTCCTGTGTTATCTGAAAGAGCTCATAGTACCAGTTTTGGTCAGGGAGGCAGACCACTCTCCACAATTAAAAGTAGGCTTAAAACCTTCCTTTTTGATAAAGCTTACAGTTAGGGCTGGCTCAGACTCGTCTTGAACCATCCCCTAGTTATGCTGCTATAGGCCTAGACTGCCAGGTGACTTCCCATGATGCACCAAGCCCCTCTCTCCTCCTCTTCCTCTCCATCTGCACAGATTCATATGGCATCAATGCTCGTTACTAACTAGACTTCTTCTCTCTCCAGTAGTTTTGTGCTTTCCCGTCTCTCTCATCTCTCTTCCTATTGCTTTCTGCAGGTATTTCTGACCCTGGTGCTAGAGAGTCTGGATCTATGACTGCAAACCACCTACTGCCCCCATGATCCTGCTCAACACCCACTGCTTCAAATATTATCATCTATTATTATATTTAGTTTTATTATTACTATTATTCACCCTATTATTATAATTATTAGTTTCATTATTAGTCTCATTATTGCTACACATCTTTATGTTATATGTGTACTGTGCTATGTGCTGTTGTAACCTGCTCTCTGATTACATCCATTCAGTTACTGTTTAGAGATAACATGTTTCCTTATTGTTGGAACAACTCCCACAATTAAATTTTACACATCAAAGCAGACGCAGTGATGACACTCTGCCATAGAGACTGTTGTGGTTGTAATGTAGTTAATTATCTAGCAGGGATAATGTTAATAAATCAGAGTTTCTGTAAATGTGCGATTGCCCCAAAATATCAACAACCTCATAACATTACAAGTAAACAAAACATACAGAGCACACGTGTATATGAGCATGCACACTAGACTATTTTCATATGAACCGAAGCTTACAAACTGCATTCTTTTTGTCCCATAAACACTATCACTCTGATACTAAAGTCCTGTCATTTCTAGCAGTAGAGTTAGATTAGTATTTACAAATAAAAAATAAAATACTTTTCTCATTATTCCCACAATCTTGTAACATTTCTTAGTCTTTTGAGTTCAAGAAAATGCAAGTTTACAGGACACCATATTTGTTGGTATCTTGTCATATTTTTAATCAGGGAAAACTTGGAAGTTACAGCCGGAGCCGTGACACTTTGCCTTTCAGCCCTCTGAGTTACTCTTTGGACTCCTATTTCCTGTTTTACTTTGAAATTACTCCCTTGTGTGTCAGTTGAGGTGGAGGCTGAGAAACCTTGGAGACAGATATAAAACATCTGCATGGAGATACCATTAGATGTCAGTGAAAAAATGGTGAATTGACCCTTTAAAGTTACAAAAAAAGTTCCTGTACAAATACTACAAAATAAAGATGATTGTCTATGATGCTTTATAACAGATCAACCACTGAACAACAAACTGCAGCAGTGAAAATGGTTGTGGTTGCACTTGGATGGAATGGTCGAACATTTGGGAGAATATCTTAATTAAGTTTTGAGCTCCCTGCTTCCAGTCTCTGTGCTAAACTAGGCTAATCACATCCTGGATACAGAGGGATGAAATAGACATATCTGATATCTCAAATTAAGCAAATAATCGAGCATATTTCTAGAAACATAAGAATGTTACTTTAAGAAAATATGAACAGCAAAACTTTATTAGCAGTTGAGAAATGATATACTGGTGGTTCATAGCAAGTAATCTAAATAAACAGTGATATGTCAAGATGTTTCTTGCACATGGTAGGTTATTTTACAGCGTGGATTGGAGAAATGTAACTCAACCTAAAAACTAATTTTGCACCCTCAAACAGAACAAGAACATTTCTCATCTGTGGTCATACAAATTTTACCTCTGCATTACTCCAGGAATAAGTTAGGTTGAATAGCAGGTATGGCTGCCATCCTTGAGTCAAATTTAGATTATCTCTCTGAAAAGAGAATGAAATTAAATATTTAACTTTATTCAGCCACTGGATATATTCTCAGGCAAATCTCTAAAGATAAGTGTTTGAAAACTGCATGAACTTCATGTCAGTAAACAGCAACATTTATGAACATCTCAGCCCATTACCCCCAAAAAACAAAGCAAAACTTAGAGGAACAGTTTGACAATTTGGTAAATACTCTAACTTGCTCTCTTGCCATGAGTTAGACGAAAAGCTTGATACCACTCTCGTATCTGCTCATTAAGTATGAAAATAGCTAAAGTTAAAAAAAAAATCTGTTTGTGCATGGATTAAACAAACAAGATAAAAGATGTTCATTAATGATATTTGGAGGTACTGGTAGGTGTTTTCTACTTTTAGAGAGAGCTAGCTGTTTCCACTTGCTTCCAGTCGTCATGCTATGCCAACCATCTCCTGGCTGTAGCTAACATAAGAGACAGATAACTCTCGTATAAAAAGTGAATAAGAGTATTTCCCAAAATATCAAACTGTTCCTTTAACCAGATAGGTGTGGTGGACTGTTTTTTTTTACCTGACATAAACAGATAATCACAGTAATATTACTAAATTTGGGGGTGTCACCTTTTGAAGGATATGGCATGAAAATTAGTAGTTTTCCTAAGATATGTATAAACACTAAACTGCTTTCAAGGAAAATTTATCTTCATTTGTTTTTGAGAGATTGGATGATTAGTCGAAAGGAATAAGCTTATCAACACCTCCATGCAGAAAGCTGCAATACCATGTTTTTCTGGATGCTTGGAGTACACAAGCGTGATCTGGCATCAAATTCAATCAGCAAAGAAGGAAAGAGACTTGGATGTGATTTAGCAAATGTATTCATTTATGTTCCACATAGCCTGTGGGAGACATTAGACTATTTCAAGAGAATATTTTGCATGACATCCAGATATGTTTCACAACTACAGAGTTTACTGCAGTGTGGCAGCAGTTGGAAAATGGCATCATGGCAGGATGCACAATTTCACCGTTAGTTTTGATCATGAAAATGGAAGTTATAATTAGAGCATTTAAGTACGTGGTAGAGGGAGAGATGCTTCAGTCAGGGAAGCGCTTACCACACATACAGGTGCCAGCATGTACCAAAAGGCTGCTGGATAAGTTGAACACTAATTTAAAGTGGGCTAAGATGAAGGTTAAGTTTAAGGAGTATTTAAATTTTAGGGTATGCTTTCAAGTAAGAGGTTTTATATAGATGAGGAGGCAAATGCAACGGTGTTAGAGAAGTTAGTTAAAAATTTAGGTAGGTGTTATGATGTAGCTCTTGGAACTTAGGGATAATGTCTGTGTCGTTGAAGACTGAGTCAAATGGCCCTTAACAATCTCTTCAAAATTTGATGACAAGCTCATTCTTACGCACCCAACAGCAGCTCAGAGGATCTGGCCTTCATGGAGTCTATGGGTGCGGTCTTGGAAAGGGCAAAACTTGGGGACTCTATTGTTCTTCTGGGGAATGTCAATGCTCATGTAGTTTAAGGTAATTCATTAGTGTACTTGGTACCTGAACATCTAAGATCAATGATGGCAGGGGAGGCGGCCAGACAGACCTGACACAACCAAATCATGTAGTGAATGTGAACTGGGGATTTCTGGCAGAGGCCCCTTTCTGTGAGGTCTTTAACGCCCACCTCCGGAAGAATTTTGCATGCATCCCGGGGGAGTTTGGGGACATACAATCTGAGTTGGCCATAATCAAAGGGGGTTGGTTGTTAGGGTTGTGGTTGGAAGGTCGTGGTTACCTATCATGGCAGCAACCCAAGAACCCACTAGTGGACACCGGTAGTGAGGGAAGCCCTCAAGCTGATGAAGGAATCCTTTTGGGCCTGGCTGGCCCAGGGATCTTCTGAAGCAGCAGACAAGTTCTGGCAGGTCAGAAGGGCTGCAGCTGCAGCAGTTGCAGCCACAAAAACCTGGGTGTGGGAGGGGTTTGGAGGGCCATGGAGAAGGACATTCAATTGGCTTCAAGGAAGTTCTCGCAAACCATCTGGCGGTGGTGGAGGGAACACTTTGAGGAACTCCTGAACCCGACCAACATGTCCTGGCAAGGCACCAGGAGTGGTTGAGATTCCCTCTGAGATGCTGAAGGCTCTGGACATTGTTGGGATCTCTGGCTGACATGCCTCTTCAGTGTTGTATGGAGGTTGGGGACAGTGCCTATGGACTGGCAAGCTGTTGGTTGCCATTTTTAAAAAGGGGGACCGGAGAGTGTTCTCTAATTATCGGCCTATCACACTGCTCAGCCTCCCGGGCAAAGTTTATGCCAGGGTGCTGGAAAGTAGGCTGATCATCGAACCTCAGATTCAGGACGGGGCAATGCGGATTTCTTCCTGCCCCTGGAACAGTGGACCAACTCTTTACCCTTGCAAGGCTACTTGAGGGGTCATCAGAGTTTGCTCATCCAGTCTACATGTGAATTGTGGACTTGGAAGAAGCCTACAACTGGGTCCCTTGGGTGATCTTGTATGGGGTACTGTGGGAATATGGAGTTCCTTGGCTGGTGCTATGAGCCATTTGGTCCCTATATAACTAGATTGAAGGTTGTGACCATATTCTTGGCAGGAATTCAAACACATTTTGAGTGGTGTTGACCTCCACCACGGTTGTCCTTAATCTCCAATCCTGTTTATGATCTTCATGGAAAGGATTTCAAGGCGTAGCCAGGGGGCAGATAATTTTCTGTTTGGGGGCCTCGGAATTGCATCTCTGCAATTTGCAGATGATTTGGTTTTGGTGGCTTCATCAGACCCTGACCTTCAGCATACACTGGGGCTGTTTGCAGTAGCAGGTGTGAGGCAGCTGGGATGAGGGTCAGCACCGCCAAGTCTGAGGCCATGGTTCTCTGCCGGAAATGGTGGATTGCTCCATTCGGGTCTGGACGAAGTTTCTGCCCCGTGGTACAGAGTTTATGTATCTTGGGGTCTTGTTCACTAGTGAGGGTAGGATAGAGTTGAGCGTGGAGATGTGATGGAGATTAACAGGTGAATTGGTGCTGCGTCAGCAGTAAAGCGGGTGTTTTACCAGACCATTTTGGTAAAGAGGGAGCCAAGCTGAAAGGCAAAGCTTTCGATTTACCAGTCATTCTTAGTTCTGACGCTCAGCTATGGTCATGAGTAATGACCGAATGATTGAAATCGCGAATACAAACAGCTGAAATGAGTTTTGGAGGATACCTCTCTAAATCTGTATCCGTGGCACCTCTGGTGAAGCCAACAGCTGCCGGTGAGATGGTAGCTGTGGCTGTTTGACAAATGATCACCTTATTGTGATGACTGAAAATACTAGAAGTAATAGACAAGTACTCACATTAGACTGCATTTTAAAAAGAAATCAAAATATACACATGCATTTTTTTCCAGTGTTGCAAAAGAATAAAAATTTGACGGTGGATTTCTTTTCAAATTAAAGAAAGTGGAAAATGACGCCTTAAAATGTATAGCTGTTTCAATATTTCTGCATGTTAGTCCTTTACATGGTCCAAGTCTTCAACAACAAAGCAGCAGTTCAGATCTCAGATGGCAAGAAGTTAATACAGAAGTGATAAAATCAAAGGCAAGACAAATGGTACTGTACACAAGTTTTTTAACGCTTTGTCATTATTTACACTCATCTCTTTATGATTATATATATGTAAAAATGTTCAGAGAAAACAAATGTCTTGCAGTGCCATATTCACAGGTTACCACCAGGTGCCAGGTACTGGGATAACACTTAAAGAACCACAACTGGGCCTGCATGTAACAGAGACAGTACATAATGCAGACTATAGGGATCCCTGTGTTTAACATATCTGGAAAATGATGGAGATCGTTTTCCCATAAACTATCCAACTACATCTTTTCATTTGAAAAACTAGCTTACGGCAGTGTATCACTGTCACAAGACAAAAACGATAAATTTCTTCTTCCAACGATGAACTTTTCCATTTTAACGAGAAATTTTTGGCGTTATAACAAGACATTTTGATTTTATGACATATTATCTCATTATTACCAGATCCCAAATTAGTTCCTTTTTAAAACAATAATCTTGTTGTATGTATAACATATCATGTTATCTTATATTTTACATGTTGTTATATTATTGTTGCAATTTTTTGTATTTCATTTTATATTCTTACAAACCTTTTCATAACATATTTCACTATATTATCCACATGATCTCACTGCAGGAGCCACACAATGAACCTAAGGCTTGAAGAAGCGTTAACATGTCTCATCACATGAAGCACAGTGGATTAAGTGCATTTGACCACAGTGACGCATTAAGGAAACAGGCTGATGTTGTGGACACAAGACATACTGCAGCTCTCGGAAGAGCAGTTATCTTAAAGTTCACATTCCTCTGCGTTACATATTCAGTCCTACTGACTCCACAACTGTTTGTCTGCCTCAATTGCCCAGTCCTTCACATCAAAAGCTGTCATACTGATGGAAAACATTCTGGTGCTTTTACTGTCAAACTATGGGAAGTCTTCATACAAGACACTGGGAATGCACATTTTGTAATATCCATTCTATAAGTAACAACAGAGATGTATCATGATACGTGTATTGACTGTGTTGGTATCATGATATGTGTATTGGCTGTGTTGTCTCTGTGTTCAAAAGGGAACTTGGTAACATTATAATACAGCTTGTATTAATCAGGTACCAATAAAATACTGTTTCCTACTAGTACTTAAATGTAGCTATAGTGGAATAAAGTATGCGGGCTTTAATATAATGTGTGACTGTTTGCTCTTGAACGACAGAATAAGAAAAATTCCATTAACATAATTTTCCCCAAATTTCAGCTTTGTTTCACAGTAATGTACCTTTAGGTAACTAGTATTTACAGAAATACTTAGAGTATCATTTATTTCTCCTTTCCTATAAAATACCCGATTGTTCCCCATAGTCTTGTGTCATTCAATATTGGTACCTGATTTATACAACTAACCTCCACTGTAATCACAGGCTGGATTATAAAGTACCAGAAACCTAACAAATTTAGTTTATACAGAACTAGTGTTCTCCTCTTCACATGAATAATTTGAGGATCTTGGGCTCGAAGAACAGCATCTTGCTGGCATCCATCAGTGTCGCACTCTCCTGGGCTTCCAGGATGGTCTGGTGGGCATTGTTGAACAGGTCCTTTCCAATGACAGCCTGGACTCTGTCCCACCATGCGCTCAGCTTGGGTCTCTCCTCAAACACGTCCAGGCCAGAGCTCACAGGCTGTCAGTAGGATAGAGGGGAGGAGAAGAAGGCCTGTTAATGTGGAAAATGCCACTTTTCAGCTAGCCCCTCTGCTTACTGACCCACTTCATTCCTTATCAATGTGTTGACAAGGAATGCTGTGTCATTTCAATCTGTTTTTTTACGCTTCATGCAGTTATTGCTATCACTTCATGTGTTTTGGGCTAACATTGGGTAATTAACACTGTAGCCGACCAAACTAAGTCATTACCAGAGATTGTGTTACATTAGGCCTCATCCTACAAGCCTTTCTTCTTGTCAAAATTAAACACACAACATATGAACCATGAAGAATAAATCTAGCCTGTTTCTTGTCCAATATAGTTAGTATTCAAACAAAGTTATGTTTGTGTTCTATTCTATTCTATTCCTAACAGTCTTCCTCACTATATTGTACTGTAGTACTAGAGCTTACCAGCTATAACCTGCAAAACAAGAACAATGCTGCTCCTTTATTTCCATGTCTTCTACAGGGACAGGTAGCTGCTGCATGTATCTGACAACAGCAACCCTAACCCTCACCTGAGGAGGACCATGGGTAGTGGAAACGTCATCCATGCAGAATGAAAGAAGAACTGGGGACATGATAGCAGTGTGTGTTAAATTTTAAAAAGTCAGTCACATAGTTCTCAACCAAATCATGGAGCTAACATTAATTAGCTTGCTAGCTGATTAAATCTGTGACAATGAAAGTTTTCATTTCAGCTGACAAACCAACTGTCATCACCTAGACATGTCAACTCAAAGAGCCATTTTAAAAAATGACTATAGATTTGGATGGTAAATCTTCAACTGTACAACTTACAGGTGTCACTGTAAACTGTATCCCTGTGTGACAGGGACAAGCTTAACAGGCATTTTGGTAATAAGTATGGAGGGTGTAGTTTAGTGAAGGGTTGATTAAGAGTGCAGACAGAGTGGAAGAGAAAGTACCTTAACCTTACCCACAGGAAAGACTGCTGGGCTGACTACTGAACCTCAGTACTTTGCAGTACTGACCAAGTGTCAAGTAATGAATGTTGTCTGTTCAGGTCCATTATCTTTTTACTGATTCTTCTGATTTAAGCTAATATTCACAATGGATCACGTGACTACTTGTACAGTATGTACCAGGTGTTGCTGGTGGTGATGAACTCAGAGACAATCATGGCCTGACTCGGCAGTTTTCCTCAGATATATGAAGCTCATTGTTTTGATTTTACCACAACAACTTTACTATTTTGGTTTATAGTCATGGCTCTCATTAGCCTTGTTTCCAGTTGCAGCAGCAGCTGTTTTCAGAGAAAACGTTTGGGTGTGGAAATAAACAACTGTTCTCAAATTCACTGTAACAACTTTATAAGGTGATATTATGTCAGTGTTATGGTTACAGCTCATTTCTACTATATATTAATGCAGCTTTAAAGACAAAATGTTTTAGACTTTTATTTAGGAAAAGTTGTTAAGTGGCTTCTTGTGTTTAGAGAACATTTTACCTTTGAGAAATTGTTAAATGAAAAAAATATTTTTCTTAGAATAAACATGTTTATATTTCCCAACATAAGTTATTGAAAAATTATTGTTTTGGTCCTCTAAACTTGGAGCATTCTCAATGCTCACCTGCATGACCTCAACAATGGCGACTAGGTCGACCAATGAGATGTGATCGCCTGCAATGAAGGGCCTGTCCTGGACAAACTTTTCTTCCATGAGTTTCAGGTAACCATTCAGGTCCTGCAAGGCTACATCCATCTTGTCCTGCAGGACATCCACACCCAGCACCTTGGGAATCAAAAGCTATAGCACAAACACAAAGATCTCGAGTCTGATCTCCAGGAAGTGCAGATGAAATAACACATTATCTGTCAGTGAGCTTGTTCTTGATACAAAATTATGTTTTCAGGAGGAGATGAACACTTATACAAAGACTGAGCAGATCATGTGATGAAGAGTGGAAAGCAGAAAAAATGCAGCATTTAACCTGTCGCTTCCCAAAACAGCCTGAGAAAAAACCGAGTTCAGAATGTTCAGCTTGTGAGCACATGATCTTATTGTTTTCTCTTGTACTGCTGTGTTGCAGGAGGAAGGTTAACTCTTTCCTCACACTCATTTTAGTGCCAGTGATCAGTCACAAGCTTTCAAAGTGCCACTCTTTCTTCACAGGCTCACTGAGACACAAGAGTTGACCATTTTTACATGCAATGTTGCATTTTCTACTCATGAGCAACACATATTATATCTATCTCAAAGGGCCACTCCACCAATTTCACACTTTGAGTTCAAACTAGAAATTTACAACTCAGCCTGTGAAAGCAGTGATATAATATCTTCTGTCGCTCTGGCGGAGCTTTATCAAGTCTGACAAAATAACCCTGATGATGTCATAGTGATGTCAACACGGTTATCTCAGTTTTGGCTTGAAGACGACAAATTTATAATGGATGGTTTGTTACAGAGTGAAGGTGAGGAGTTTGAAAGATATGGACAGGGAAGCTATAATAAAAAAGCTGCTATTGAGTTGCATCATGTGAAATGTAAGATGCAGTATTTGTGAAGATTGACCCATATTAGGGACTAAAAGTCAGGATATGTTGGCATCTGATGCTTAGATTTTTTCAAGATTATTTTTTTGGCATTTTGCCTTTATTCAGTCAGTTAGTCAGTGCAGAGAGCAACAGGAAATGTGTGAAGAGAGAGGGTGAGCTGACATGCAACAAAGGTCTTTGGGGACAGGAGTCGAACCTTGGATGTTGCACTTATGATGTATACATCACGGTTCCCTAATGACTTTGACCTCTTTTTTCTGTCTCTTGTGAAACTCCCAACCTAATGTAAGTACACTATTACATCACTGCAGTGCACCTTTACCATTTTAATTAACTACTGTTCTAAAATAAACATCCAAAAACCCTGACGTGACAATTAAGTTTGTAAGGCAAAGAGTGTTTATTTTCACACTGACTTATGGCTCTGTCCCAGTTATGATCGTTTTTTCGGTTTTACAGTTTTTCTGTGTTGTATTTGCACATGTAAACATCATATTCTGATTTCAGAAACTTTAAATAGGGCATATATAATTAAAAAAAAGGTTCCTGCATTAAGGTCGAGGTGAGAAAGTGAAATACAACCCAGGAGGGCTGGGCAACAATCATTTTAACCTCATCATCTAACACTTGATGTCACCAGGATCCAGTTGACTTATGGCTCTGTCATTGTTCCAGTGTCCACTGAAGTTTGGTAGAAGTGGAGTGACATTTGTTTGTGTTGTACACCCCTGGTTTTAAATACAGATTTGCAGATATATATATATATATATATATATATATATATATATATATATATATATATATATATATACAGCTTGGGGAATGACCACAGGTTAACGTGTCAATCTCGAGGCTGTCAGCCCTTGTTGATTTGGCGACATCTGTAGTTACTGGTGGTAAATAATTGCAGTTTAATAGTACTACTAATTGGCCTTTTTCCATTATTCTGTGATCTGATTTTATGCTGCACACAGCATGTGTCTGTGAACAGCAGGGCACAGTGAAATGCGTTAGTTACCTCGCTGAGAAGTTGGAGGTGTGAAACCTGTCGCCTTTAGCTCTTCATCTAACAGCTCACTGTGGCTGCTCCTTCTTGTTCCATTACTCCCTGCAATATTTCAAACTAATCCACTGTCCAAAAATGCCCAAAATGACAGTTTTGTTGTCAGTCTTGTTTTATAGACACATTTTTAATGATCAATAGAGGTATGTGCTGAGGTCACTTACAAACACATTGCATTTTCTGACTACTTCACATTAAAAGTAAACTTCCGTTTTGCCAGTTAAATACTTTTAATGTGAAGCTGCAGCAGTAGGAAATGCTCAGTTCTCATTAGCAGTAACTTAGTACAGCATTTTTCCCAGAAATTTCACCACAGACACTCGGTTCTGAAAAATAATTAATTCACACTTTCATTTTCTCCGTTCTTGGTTATCATAAATTCCATTTTAACGTGCCTAAGTCAAGACCCTCTAAATCATGTGCAGTTTAATGCAAATACAAAAAACAGCTGACAGGCTGTTAACTAGAACCAGCCACCGGTCCCACATTACCCCTGTTCTTGCATCCCTCCACTGGCTTCTTATAAAATTAAGAATACACTACAAGTTTCTGTTGATTACATATAAGGCACTGTATGATCTTGCCCCCAGTTAAATTTCTGATCTCCTTGTTCCTTATTTCACTTCTCAACCACTCTGATCCTCAAATCTTGGCCTATTACCCATCCACTGCTCCAACTGCCAAACAAAAGGTGATTGTGCCTTTACTGTTTTAGCCCCAAATCCTCGGGAATCACCAAAGATTGCCAATTTAACAGGTAGTGTGTATGACCTCAGATCAAATTAGCATTTCACCCTTGTTAATTGTCTGACAACAGAAACAGAAAAATCTGTAAATGAGAACGAAATCATGAATTCAACTGCATTACAACACAGAGCAAATGGACTGAAACTCAGCAGAATAACGGATTGACTGTCCCTCTGCTGACCACATGTCAGCTGTGATGATGATGTTTGTCAGACAAAAAGATGAAGAGATGGAGATGTAGCAGCAGGAAAACTGTTTCCCTCCCTTGCTCTCTTACTTTTTCCTTCTACATCTCTCTAATTATTTCCAAACTGGAAAAATTAGTTTTAGAGTATAGGCCTATGTGTTTAGACAAAGTCAGTATCAAATAAAATACATCACAGAATATTCATTTGAAGCCTCGTTAGGCATTAATATACATTCAAGTGAATTTTAAGCTTGAGAGAAATGGGCTGCTCCAGCAAATAGGACTGTAAGGAAAGGACAGGAAAGAAGAAAACAATAACTCTTTTACACATACTCATATATTTTTTTCAGACTTTCTGGTGAGATATTTTGAAGAAACAATCCCTCATTGGTGCTATTGCTCCTAAATCATAGACTGACACAAGCTGTGATCACTGGCCACAAACCAAAAAGGGTTGTTGTTTAAATTATGTAAAATTATCTACCTGCTGAAACCAAAGTCTAACACTGGTCATACAAAGAATGGCTTGTATTGATGCTACTTGTCTTCCTGTTCCTGCTGATGTGGTTTGTGTAAGATTGAACAGAAACAGGGAGCAGCTGGAGGCACAGAAACAGGCCAACAGAAAGCTGGATAATGTTGAATTCTTGTATACTGGGGCATTTCTCCGTGTTCCATATAAAACTCTGAGGGAATTATCTCTGTCCTTTGCTTTTAGGTCGTTTACAGAAAGCAGTAATCTCAGTTAATGCCACACTGATACAATGTGAAAAGAGAATGAAATATAATATAGGGCTGTATGATGGCAGTCAACCAATTGGTTGACTAATATAGTCAACCAAAGAAAATCTTGGTTGACTGAAATCGTGCCTACTCTTCAACCAATCGAGGGGTTGGGCAGAAAAAAAATCTGAAGGTTATCCCTAGATTAAATCGGCCAAAGTGCACTGGGTGCACTCTATCTGGTAGCCTTATAATGAATTATAAATAAACATAAAAAGACAGTATTTTCAGCATAATTTATGGAAATATGCCAATCTTGATATGTTCACATTCAAAGCCTCAAATGTTAAACAAGAAAGTTGACAGGGCATCCTAATGCAGACAAGTTAGCCTACCGTTTTTAAATGATTCCCATGTTGGTTGTTGAGCTGTCATATGCAAACTGATGTTTGCAAAGTTTACACTTGGACTGTTTGGTCATCTATTTGAACAAAATGCAGCCACACCAATGACTTCTATGAAATGGTATCAGTTAGTTTGGAGCCGACTCAGAGTAAATGTTCATTAAAAATTCATTAAAAGTTCATTAAATGCTAAATAAGTTAGAACTAGCAGTCTCCATTTGGTTGGGTGATTTCAAAGTTGTGAAAACCTTTTACAGGTAGTGTGTCCCTCCGAACGTCGAAAGTAATGGATTAATCCTGGAATGCTATTGCTGTAGCGCTTTTCTCCTTATGAAAGTAACAATGGCGATTGTCAAATTGATGAGAATTTGGTCAATTGAGAGCATATTGGCCAATCGATCGACCAGTCAACCAGGAGACTACAGCCCTAATATGATACAACAAAAACTTCTTTGAAAACCAGTTTAGAGCTTCATATTTCTAGTAACAGATCTTCTCTTTCACTGTATATGGGGAGCAGTGGTTCTGAATGATGAAAGACAAGCCCAGACAGACCCAAGTGCACACACCAGCAGAACAATGGAAGCAGGAAAACTGCCAACAGCTCTAACTCAGACCAGCACTGGCCTGGCGTTTTCCCTCCAGCTGACCTCACTTCCTTGCAGCTGGAGGGAAAAGCTCACACTTTAAAAATCAGGCAAACATGACAGGTGTAAGTGACCATACCTGGAGCCAGAACATCTTGGATCCATGCAGACAGATGGCCATGTGCTGCCATAACTGATGCTCATTAATGCGAGCGCACTGCTAGAGGTCAGCCGGATACCATAAGTCTGGAGGCTTAAACTTTTCAGCCAGATAAAGCAGGATGGCAATGCTGCAGAGGCAAACAGCACTAATAACCACCACACAGGACACATTACTTTATAAAGGACCCGTTAGTCTGAATGTTTAAATGATCACCTTTTAGCCAGACAGAAGTCTCCATCTCACAGAGCAGGGACTTTTCTTTTCAAGCTAATCTTCCCAAACTCCTCTCCATACTGCTCACCTGAAACCAACACACACACCTGGGTCAGTCAGCTACAGCAGTAAGGCTTTAGCCTGGAATTATCTAAAGCTATTCACAAAGACATTACATGCTGAGCTGAATGCTCAGTATTTTTGATTAGTCTACTTATTGCTTCAGATTCTTTGGATGGGAATCAAGCCTCAGTACTTATTTGGTACTGAGTGAAATGGGTCCAAAGCACTGAAAGTACTGAAAAGATGTAAAGTATCTTCTCAGATCTGTAATCTGTGTACTTCTGATCCTCTGATCAGATAGTTCCCGATTTAAATCAATAAACCAGTTTCTTCCTGTTTTAAATGAGAATTTTGTTCATTTTTTGACTGGCTGCTTTGTTAAAAGCAAAGAAAGGTTTTCTTATGAAACAACACAAATTAGGTATCTAATTTAAGGTATCTAAATACAAATTTTTGACTAAAAGCCAAAAATGTCAAAGTGCTAACAACTCACTGCACTGGGTGGAAGGCGACCGACTCACATCTAATGGCTTTTATAACTCACACTTTTCTATGTCCCTGTTGATTGTCTTTGCAGTAGAAATGAGGGGTTGTGTAATTTTGTACTAAACACACTTTAAACAAAACACGATCATATGCATATGGTTTAAATGTACTGATTGGTTATTTTTTGGCTCAATAAATTGTTTTGGAGTATGTTTGTAGTTACAGCTGTGCCCAGTAAAGTCAAATTAAATGTACTACAACTAATACAAACAAATTAATGGAGTATGTGTTCATGTCTGTCTTACATAACCATTTATAAACCAGCATTCAAACAAACTAAGCCTGGGAGTTAATATTTTTTAATGTCAAAAATGATAACTGTCAAATGGCACAGAACTCTGCAGCAAAACATCTACATTACAAAAGACACAGGTGATGTAGCGTAATTAAATGCCTGTCTAACTCTCATTAACTCACTTCAATTCCATTAACAAAGAAGTTCATCTAACAAGTCACAAGTCAAGTCCAAACTCTGAACACTACTGAGAAGCTAACTTGGAAAGCTGAGTAGAAAAATAGTACTTTTAAGTTAGATGTCAAACGATTATCATTGTTTGTATGAGATGCTGCGACCCCTCCCTGTATTACATCTACTGTATACCCACAATTTACCAGAGTCTACTGCCACACTAGTCCATTTGTTGGTGGTAATAAACCTATCAGATGGTTTTAGGAATGACATTAATCAAAAGTCATGAAAAAGTCTAAGTATATGACATTTCGGAGTCTGCATGAAAATTATTTATTCATGCAAAAACACTACAAATATGGCAGAACTTCCACACGTACCAATCTCCTCTTCTTAATGAGAATAAGATTAGAATTACACAGACTATCTGCAGGGAATAAAAACCGCCACGGAACTTTTGACTGGGACTGACCCAACAAAGTCCATTTGGAGATACACATGGTCTGTGTCACACTTCACAAGTCATGTAGTGAACAGAGGTTAAATTAACTATGATGATTTGTGGAACAATACATGAAATATAAATTTATTTATATCATTTTGTAATGTTATATTCTAACTGTTATTTACACAGTTCAGTTACAGATTTTATGATGATTTTTGTCCAAATTTCCCTGCTCTGACTCTCCTTCGGTAAGTCCAAGGTGATCATTAAATGAAAGGACTGTTACGTCATTTGACATGTGCACTGCGCAATCTCAGCCAGTGTTACAAGAAAGGCAGAGTTAGTGTTTAAGTGCTGAACAGGTCGTCAGTGATTTCCATAAGTTGTGTGTACATTAAACTATAACCACAACTTTACAAATTGATAATTTGCTTTCTATTCATACTGGAAACAGGATTTAATCTACATGTCTGCCTTTACTCCTGTGGACATTATTAAAGATTGCTGACCAAGCTCCTGGACTGCTGCTAGACTTGGCCAGACTTGTGTATGCCAGCATCTCTACATATTTATATATGTATTTCACAAGCCTGTCTCCTGATTCACCGATACAGCCTGTACCCCCTTTGTCTCCTGCTTCACTGACACAGCCTGCACCTTCTTCTTCACTGATGCAGTCTGCGCCCTCTGCTTTGCCGATACAGCCTGCGTCTCCTATTCACAGATACAGCCTGCATCTCCTGCTTCACTGATACAGCCTGTGCCCCCTGTGCCTCCTGTTTCACTGACGTAGCCTGCGCTTCCTTTTTCTATGACGCAGCCTGCGCCTCCTGCTTTGCCGATAGAGCCTGTGCCTCCTTCTTTGCCGATACAGCCTACGTCTCCTGCTTTGCCGATAGAGCCTGTGCCCCCTGCTTCATGGACGTAGCCCGTGCCTGCCCAGAACAGAACACCCATGTAGTGCATTTCCCAGGTATTGGCAGTCTGCTCCACAGCCATATACACTTGTTCAAAATCCTACATCACCCCCTGCACAACAATCCTACCCAGGGCAGCTTCCCCCAGATAACTCTAATATGCCCGTTATGATGGAGATGGTAATTGACTCAACATTAGGTATCCCACAGCCTAAATAAACCATATTCAGTTCAGGGAGAGAAAGGGACTTTCTTATGCTCAGAAAGGGCCTGGAAAGTGTGCTTGGTCCTCACAAACATTTAACTGAGGACTACTAGTATCGAGTGCACCTTGGCCATCTCATACACAAGTGCCATGCAAGCCCTCATGCAAATATATGGTTGGCCCAGACAGCCATTGCAGGGAGAACTCAAGGCCATTTTGAATGCTCCGGCAGTGAGAGCTGGGAATTATAGAGTTCCAGGATTTTACAGCATCAGCTGGAACTGTGGTGGGAATGCTAACTGTGAAGGATGGCCCCTTGTCATCAGAGCTGAGGTCTTGGTCCCATGTTGATACATTACTCACCAAACTACCTGATAACTTCAGAGATGCATTCACTGAACACTGCTTTAACAGGGAAATTATCCAGAGTAGCAGTACCAGGACCTACACTCTTCAATATCTAATTGAAGTGGCTTGTGAGGAAAGTTCAGACCCTGCAAATGTCTTGTGGGATTACTCGGACATGCCCATCTGAACATTCATATGCCGACAGTGAGTGCAAAGCAGTTAAACAGCAAAGACTCAAAGCTGCTGCTATTCTACTTAACCTAACACTCTAATCCATCACTTGGCCCTAGCAACCCATAACAACCCGAGAAGCATGACTGTTTTAAGGCTTACTGCCCTTATTGTAACAATCAGGACCACTACCTCAGCGCATTTGCTGATTTCGCTAAACTCACATGCAATGCAAGGATAAAGAAGAAGATGCTGGAGTTGTGGGAGAGACATCCGCCAAAAACTGCAATTTAAAAAAGCCCTGTGCTACCTGTGGAGAACAACACCTGCTTATACTACATGATGTGGCCTTTACATCCTGACTGTAAGTACTTCCTTCAGCATGGTTATCGTGGACCAAGCTAGCCATTCAGGGAGAATAATGCAAAATTTTGTCCCAGTTCACTTGCAGAATGGGAATAAAAACTGGGAGAATATGCTGTTCTGGATGACAGCTCTGAAAGAACAATCATACCACCAGCTGGTTTTTAAGATACATTTTTTAAAATTCAGTCTTTAGATCTTGGTCTTTTTAACTCTACAGGTTAACTGTTTAAAGGTTTTTAGTCATTCTCTATATTCTATTTTTGAAAGAAACCTGGCTGAAACCTTGTGAACAAAGCCAACTCTTGAAAGTATGCCCCCCTCCCCCGACTATGACTTTTACAGCTCCCCTCAGCCCAGTGGCAAGGGGGAAGGCTAAGCTGTAATTTTCAGAAACTGCTGTAAGTGCACTCCTAGTGGTACTAATGATTACCGAAGAAGTGGGTCAACATCAGTCCTCTGTGTAGTTGTGTATGACCCCCATACACTGGATGCTAGTTTCTTCACTAAATTCTCTTGTTTTTATCTTCAGTTGATGTGAATCATGACACGTTTTTAATTTTCATGTTGACCTCTTATCAAATGTCAGAGCTGCTGAATTTCTTGGTATAATGGACTCTTAACTTATTACAGTTTGTTTCTTGCCCAACTCATCACCATGGCCACACTTTAGATTTAGTTTTTATGTTTGGTCAGAAAATTCCCTCTCTTGCTGTGGAGCAGATGGGGATCTCAGATCATCTGTGTGTTGGGTTTTCCACCATGTTTAATACTGTTCCCAAACCTCAATTACCGGCTTCCTACTCATACACAATAAACCCTTCTACAGCTAGCAATTTCACTAATGCTTACATCGCTTCTTCCCTATGCTGTGACACTGAGGCCCATCTCTCTGCCCTGAGTACAGAGGAGTTAATCACCAGGTTTAACTCAACTTGTTTAGCCATCTTGGACTCTGTCGCCCCACTCAAAATCAGAAAACTAAAACTTGACCCTGGCTCAAAAAATGACACGATTAGGCAATTACTGTATGTAGGAAAGCAGAGAGAAAATGGAAAAAAAAAAAGGCTTGAAGTCTCATATCACATGTTGAGAAGCTCCAAAAGTCTGTAATCCCTTTTTGCTGTTCCCTCTTGCTTTAAGCATGCAGCAGTTCATCCCATTATCAAAAAGCCTAACCTAATATCCAAAGTCATGGAAAATTTTGTCTATTCTCAGCTTGTGTCCTTCTTAAAAAATAACAATTAAGGAGAAATTTCCGTCAGGTTTCAGGGCTTGTCACAGCACTGTCAGGTCTACTCAAAGTTTCCAATGACTTACTGCCATCTCTTGACTCTGGAAAATGTGGCATACTACTCTTATTACACCTTAGCTCTGCCTTCAATAAAGTTGACCATACTATTCTCCTGAACCGTCTTGAGCACTAGGTTGGTATCTAGTGCAGGGCTTTCCAGTGGTTTGCCTCCCACCTAACGGATAGACCATTTTCTGTCAAATCTGGAAACCTCCCTCATCTGCTCCCATCACCTTTGGAGTACCTCAAGGCTCCATTCTAGAGCCCATTTTGTTGCCTTATACATGCTCCCTTTAGGCTCCACCTTCCTACCCTTGCTACACAGATGACACTCAGCTATACGTCCCATTAGGACATGGTGATAATAAAAACTCAGTTAGGTCTCTCCTTGATTCCAGGATGTGAAATATTGGATGGATATAAACTGTCTTCAATTAAATGATAGTAAGACTGAAGTGGTCTGCTTTGGTCCCTCCAACTCCCTGGCGCCTAACCACCATGTCCATGCCAAAAATCTTGATCCAGCTTTAAAATTTGATAAACAAATTAACATTGTTGTTAAATGCTGAGAAATATAGCTAAACTCATACCATTCCTTTCTTTTAAAGCCCTGAAGATTGTCTCAACTACTTTATTGTCCTCTAAACTGAATTACTGCAATACTCTCTATTTGGGCATTAGGCAGTCATCCTTGTCTCATTAGCAGAATGCTGCTACTAGACTGCTAACTGGTACCAGGAAGAGAGACATTATCTCAACTGTACTTGCATCCCTGCATTGGCTACTGCACAACTATAGCATTAGGTTTAAGGTTCTTTTATTTGTTTTTAAAGCTTTACATTGCCTGGCGACCCTGTACACCTCCTGTCTACTTTGCCCCCTTTCCATCCTTAGATCTTGCAGATCTTTGGACCAGCTGCTATTTGCTGTCCCTTGGTCGAGGCTAAGGGTTAAGGGTGATTGTGTGTTTGCTGTAGCTGCCCCAAAGCTTTGGTACTCTCCTGTTTTTTCAGGCTTTTGAGTGTCCTTAATGGTGTTATTTTTTAATTTGTTCTTACTTATGTATGCCTATAAGATAGTTTTGTTAAGTCATCTCTAAGTTATCTCTTGTTTTTGTTTCTCTTTGGCTTTGCCATGTTTGCTATTTTATTTCTCCTTATGCTATTTTAGTGTACAGCACTTTGGTCAACTCTGGTTGTTTTAAATGTGCATTATAAATAAGCTTTACTTTGACAATCAGACAAGAAATACTGCAGCCTAAGGGAGCTACTGTATAATTTAAAGTGTCAGCTCTGACACAGAAAGTGGTGAAACATGACATATGTCATGCCTTCATAGCAGCAGAACTGACTTTGGCAGAGCAGTGATATGCAGCTGAATACCTGACAAAAAATACAAAAAACCTGAGGGACATCTCAATGCAGGCCTCTAACGAAGTCAAGCCCATGCTACTCATCAGGTCAGATAACACCCGCCTGATAATCCTGTCACACCCGGTGTGTACCGGTCCAACTGGTGACCCCGTAGCTGTGTGACCACCACTGGTATGGACCCTGCAGGGAATAGCCAGCTTTCTCCAGCCTCCATTACGTGAGAGCAACCGCCTTCATTTACTAGTCCTCTCCGCTACAGAAGAAGAGTATCAGGTGTAGACAGGTAAACAGCAGTTTCAATTTACATCCATGAACTGACATTTTTTATGTTTTTTATTTTCTATGTGTAGCAGAGAGAGAGATTATTGCTGGTTAAGATTAAACCCGGTTGATATGTGTACTTTTTCTATTTGTTTTAAAAATAGTATCTTCACTTTGTAATTAAAACAGAAAAATACTCCACCTAAACAATAACAAGCTACATTATATAATATTATCTTGGTATCAATATTTACACCCACTTTTCAGAACTTTTTTTCTCACTTTGACAACACTAAATTAAATTAGAAAAAGAAGACATTAACCCCAGGAAAAACTTACCTATTACACAAAATGGATGAACTTTGGCAGTTTGGTTAGGCTGGCCCTGCCTGGTACATGGCATTCACTAAACAAATTTGATGCACTAGATTGTCAGTCTGTTTCTGGAGGAAGAAGAAGAGAAATAAAAATGAGATACAGTGGTGAGGGGTAGAAGGAAAAAGTGAGAGAGGAAAGAAGGACATAAAGAGTGAAGGAAAGGCAGGGGAATACAAGCAAAAGACAAGTAAATGGGAAAAGCACCGAACTGGAGAAAAAAGACAAAGAAAATTAAAATGACAGGGACAGCATGGAAATTTTGCATATGACTATGAGTGACAAAATTGCAGGAATAGGGAAAAGAAGAGAGAGAACAGAAGGAAAGAAAAACAGACAAGACAAGAAGTAAGGAAGACAGACAGAAATGTACAAGATGATCTTTAACGTGTAAGAGGGCTAGACAGTAAGATGGTACTGAGACGTACAAATGACAGAAAGTAGCGAAGGAAAGGAGCAAGAGGACAGCAGGAAGAAATGAAAACAGACTTACACATTAGTAGTAGTTAAAGGGTACTATAAATACTAGTAATAGCAGTAGGTATATTTGGAATGCAACCAGAAGTTGTAGCAGTACTTTCTAGCAATCGTGACATTAAGAGGATGGGAAACTGTGAAAATACTGCTTTTGACCGAAAACTTACAGACTCAAAAAGCAGGAGCAGGAAAAACAGTTTCCTTTGTCAAGCAGGCATAATATAGGGCACCAACAGGTTAAACAGCTGAAGGGTTAAGGCAGGAAGGCAGGCAGATTCAGGCTAAACAATAGGGCTGCTATGCTACAACAAGGGGACACAATACACAGTGTGGCAAATGACTAGCCCCCTGTGCAGGTCTACAATATGAACTCTTTGTTTTATACTGAGGATTATGTCTGCAGGCAGGTGGGAGGTCAAAGGCAGGAAAACAACTGAGGACAACTGGTGGGCCAAAGAAGATGATGTTAGTGGACAGATAAAACCAGATATATTAAATGATTTCTCAATCAAATTATACTTGTGATGAAGTATTGACAGAAACCCTTTCATAAAAATGTCTTCATTTGTAGATCAAATGAAGAACAAGTACAGTAATAGCTGAATTATGGTTCTACCACAGGCCACACTAAAGGCACTGGTACATCAAAGAACATGACCTTGGAAGAAGTAGTGAGAAGCTGAATGTGGCCAGTTAGAGGAAAAGTGAGAGAACAACACTATATTTTTTTTTTTTTACTGGAAAGAAGAATTTGGTTCATTTGGTAAATGAACCAAATTAAATCTATGAAGATGTTGTGATTGTAGTTCAAAATGTAAAGATTTTCTACTACCTTCACATCTGAAAATGTGTTTGAGTCTTTTGCTTGTCTGGGATAATCTGTGATAATATAATCAAGATATGACAATTCTAAGTATAGTGGTTTCACAAATCTGAAAGTGTTTATTAAACAGCATTAAGGCTGTAACTATAACGCAGCACAACAGTAAGAGGTACAAAAAACAGAATCATCACTCAGCATTGTAACTTAACTTTCCTTTCAACTGTTAAATCAGAAGCTGTCATCAACATTGTATGTTTTGGCTGATTTTTTTTTAACGTGCCTAGTAATGAAGTCCCCAATGATTAATGACGATGGTTGCACTTACAGAAAGGAGCAGCAAGATGTCAAATCTGTTTGTGCGGTGTGGAGCTGACTGGGATCCTTAGCTCCTTTGACGCTGTCTGGTCCATTGATGGACTGGATATGGGGGTAACCACGTTTAGCCGCAGGTTAAACGACGTGGAAAATGTTGTTTCATCTCATAACATATTAAGTACTACATTCTTGGTTCTGACAATGCCTCTTTCTCCTCCGACATATAGACATGCCCGTTATCTGATCCGTAAACCAAGAGTTAACAGAGCCAGGTGATAACCAGCTTCATGTCACAGGCCGTCCAGAATGGGCGATGTTAGCCTCAGTGAACCCAGATATCCTCAAGAGAGCAGGACTAACCTGAAAACACTTCATGGTACAAGGCCTCTGGTGTAATGTTTTTAAATTTCCTATATATCACTATCAAGATGAAAGTAGACTTAAACACACTGTATAGAGGTATTGAAGGTACTTATCAGATTCAGATTTAACACAACCTGTCTTTATTTCATCCAGATTTAAAAGGTAAAACAGCAGCTTTGTTTCCAAACTGTGATACCCACTAAGTGAATAATGTGAGGCCTTCTACAGTGTTACAAATGCTCGTCTGACAGTAAAGTCACTGTGGATCCTTTTTAAGTCAATCACTCACAGCAGTTTCATACATGTCTTTATTCCTGGAGACTACAAGATTCACACAGAAACACAGAGTCCAGAGTCCAGTTCATCTCCTGCATCTGTGCAAATATATGAAAATATATCTTCAGTTTCAGTCCTCTGTACTGATGAGGATTAGGCCACATGACAGACATTTATGTTCCAATTCTGACATTTAAGTCAATAATATTCTGAGGAAAAAACTGACAAGACATAAAAAAGAAAAAAGGAAATCAATTCTTTTTTACCCAAATGATCTTGCTGAAAATAGTGACATGTTTTATTCTGTGTGGTTCTAGTATGGTTGTCTTCAACAGTCTGTAATACACTTGATTTAAGGAATGGTAACAGTAAGATGTCTTTAGATGTCTTTTCATTCAAAACAGAACTTATTAGCATGCTGTTTTACAGCTTTATGTGTAACACATGGTTAAGACAGTGGACCTGGCTATGAAATGAAAATACAGTAAGTGACCTTTACTATCCACTATATTTACTTTAGAGCGTGATTAATACTGATCTCATCTGTCTATGTTGTCTTCTTTTAGGAGTGAGACTGTGAGCTGTATCAGAAATGACGTCCTTCACAAGAAGCTCATCACAGTTCCCTTCTTCCCAACCTGATGAGGCTGCAGTGCGTGGAACTGTATAACAATCCTGTCAATTAGAACAAACTGTCGATCATTCACTCAATGCATTCACTCAAATATGAAAACAACACAGCACAAAACAACACGAACCAAGTGAAGAGGTAGTTAAATTTATGATACATCACTTCCTGAGAGATATCAAAAGTAGTCCATCTGTAGTGTCTTGGATGCTAATGCATGCTTTCAGGGGTTTAATTCAGATTTGTGAGGAGGGGGAGCCCGTCCAATGAGGTTAGATGGTTGGGTATGGTTGGGGCGGTTTCTGTGGACCTCACTGTAGACAGGTTACATAGGGACTATTTCTTCAGTTGAAAGTAGATCATGTGAAAACTGTACACACTGTTTGTAGATGTGAATTTTCCAGGGTAACAATGACAGTTTCTGGAAAAGAGATTTTCTAAATGTCATTTTTTAATGTTGTACCACAAATTAAAGGGTCGTTAGAGTGACCTAATGACCCTCAAGATGTTAACATCCATCCACATGTTGACCCATGTGATCCTAATGACTCACATGATGACTGATAGGGTAAACGACTCATGTGACCTCAAAGACTCACAACTGTTGCTGAGCTCACCAGAGGGTATTAACCTGAAACTCCCCACCAGTCAGGTAGAACTGAAGAAGCCTTTCGGATGAGAGAACAAACGTCTTCAAGAACTTCTAGCAGGTCCCGTTGCCTTCGCATAGCACTTACAGTACATACAGTGTACAGTAATAATAATAATTCTTAAATGAACACAACCGAGCAGCTTGATGAGGTTTTGGTTTTGGTCTTTTAGTTTAATCAGTTGGTTAATTATTTAAACAATGTTTGTTTTAAACTATTGTTATTTTGCTTTGTGGCAGCTCTCAAATTGTTGAGGAGACAGCCCTAGTCTGAGTGCAGCTGTAGTTCTCCAAACAACTCTGTTACATGAATAAGACAGATCATTATAGAAAACAAGTGTTCCATTTTTTTAATTAATGAAAAATCATCTGAATTTATGGGTGATAGGGATTAAAGGTAGTCATGGGAAAGTGTAGATTAAGAGCAGGCCTTGTTATTCCAGAACAGCTCAGCAGACTGTGCCTGTACTGCTCCAGTATGTTTTTATACAACCTGATGGCACAGTACATGTGCAAGCAGAGCTCACCTGTCTTCAGTCAGACCAAGTTCTCTGGTCAGAAACTCAAAGATCTTGGCACTGTGCTCCTTGTTCTTGTCAGCAGTGTCAGTCACACCGATAGCAGAAACTGACAGCATCACACATGGCGAGTTAGAGCCCGCTATCAGCATCGGCAACCCGGGCTTCACCACCACATTCATTCTCTGAAAGACAACCGCCATGACAACATTAGTGAGGCTGAAGAATTTGCTGTATGATTACAATATATGTCCTAATAAAGTTACTTGAATGTGTCCACGTTAAATATAAAAACACTATATGAGGCTGTAACATATATCAAGTTTTATTTATATAGTGCCAAATAAGTTATCTCAGGGCACTTTTGATACAAAAGACTTTTCTCTTGTACAATATTTTTACAAAGACCCAACATTCCCCCATGAGCAAGCATTTGGTGTCAGTGCCATGGAAAAACTCCCTTTTAAGAGGCAGAAACTTCGGCCAGATCTCGGCTCTGGGTGGGTGGCCGTCTGCCAGGAAAGAAACATATGTGAAACATAATGCAATGTTTCTCATAGAGATGTATAGTAAAAAAAAAAAATAATAATGATAATAATAATGATAATAATTGGAAGAGCTGCTTGTGTGTGTTACATAGTACATGATGTGTCATAAACTGTATACACACATATGTACAATAATACTTAAGTCACACTGGACAGCGGTATTGGAGGCTGTCCCAGCATTTGGTTCAGAGGTTTTCATGCTGACTTAACTGAAAGTCAGCACTGGAGCTGAGTGTGCTGGAATAGCTGACAGACAGAGGACTGCTGTCCTCACCTACATTCATTGACAACTGCAAACAGCGAACACCTGTATCATATATGTAGGGTTATACTGTCTGGTTACTACAAGTTAATGGATACCTTCGGGCCAATTAGAATCAAGAACTCTCAGGGACCAGGGTGTATGCCAGTAAGAATGAGCAAATGCCACAAGTTTCATTAGGCTAGGGCAGTATCACACTATCAAGGTATACTATAGTGCCTGGAAATCCCGGAGGTATGACTTTCAATACAGTCAAAAACCTATGCTCTTTTTTCTAAAAAACTATGGCAGAGACGCTCTGTTGACGTGATGTAGTGTAGTGCACAACATATTCAGTCATGACATGATACAGACAACTGGAAGAGCAGGGAGACAGCTGACGGAGATAGCAGTGCGAATGCAGGACTCCCTCTCTGGGAAAATTTTGTGTGCAGAGCCAATGATACAATGGGAAACAAAGTAAATGTTTGTCTCCTTGGTGAAAAACGTGGATGATTTGGTCCACTGGACCTACTGTACATGTACATAAACCAAAGGATGTGCCACTACTTTTTGGTTGCTTCATACATGTAAGCTAAGGAGTTACTTAGAATATACTTTTCGGTTAACTTTAAAAAAAAAAAAAATTATAGGTATATTTTTCTTGTTTAGACAATACTCCCACAGTTGCTTTTCGTAGATAGAGCTTTTTAATGAATGGGTAGCATTTCGCCAAACAATTAGCTAAAAGGCTTGCCCTTGTCTACACATGAAGTGTCGTTTTTCACTCGTCTGTCTCACGCACGTCTAAGGGAACAGACACGCTGTTATTTTAATCAATCCAGCTCTAAATTCATTTTATTTTCCAACAATAAAGGAGTACTTAAAACCACTACGTTTGATACAACTTTATAGCAGAATGTTGTTCCCAAATACTCAATGCTGAACGCATGAAATAAAAAATAGGACTACTGTAAACCAGCTGTACTTTAGACACACAGCAGCCTTGACCCTGAGCAGCGCCACAAGCACATAGTAAGCAGGGTAAAGGTGGAAATGTAACTCACGTCCTGCGGTTTTCCCAGAGCAGCCGCGGTGCTGCTGCACAGCTTCTTCAGAAAGTCCTCAGAGAAGGAGCTGGCCGAGAGGTTACTCTGTAGGTCGATGAAAGGCATCTTACAGACTGGACTATACTAGACTGGACTAGTGTCTGTTCACAGATCTGTATGAAGACGACGAAAGAGTAGCGACAAGACAACTTCCGGCTTACACTTTCAAAATACGTTTGGTGCGTTGGCACGATTAAGACACAATCTGTATTCAGTAACATATGCACTTATTTCCTAGTACAGGCAAATACATTTTGAAGGTTAAAGCCAGCCTTTATGTTATTTGTTGTGATCCAGACAGAGTTTTATTTTGAAAGCACAGCCGGATGTTGTTGTTCGCAGGGACCTTGACGCAACTACGTGTAAAATGCCAGTAAGCTGCAGTAAGTTCTCCTCACCAGAACCAGGTTGGGCGCCTCTGCTGTGCCGCTCCATTAATTAGAAAGCCATTACTGGCAAATGAACTGTGTATGATAAGTCCTTGACTTAAGTAATACCACAGTGTAAAAATATTCCATTACAATTCAATTCAACTTCATTTATATAGCGTCAAATCATAGCATACATTATCTCAGGGCACTTTACAGAGCAAGGTCAAGACCTTACAATATTATAGAGTGGAACCCAACAGTTCCCACCGTGAGCAAGCACTTGGCGACAGTAGCGAGGAAAAACTCCCTTTTAACAGGAGGAAACCTCGGACAGAGCTGGACTCAGGGTGGGCGGCCGTCAGACTGGTTGTTATGATAATAATAATAGCAATACTTATAGATGTAGTAATGTTATTAATTATAAAAGCCCTAATTATGGCATTATCTATTAATAATCATAATAATAATAATAATGATGTTGATGATGAGTGTTGAGTACTGATTTGACAGATCAGGATCCTACAGCTCCAGAGTCAGAGATACCTGCAGAATGGAGAAAGTAAAAGTGTTTTTTTAAAAGTGACAAGTCCTGCACTGACATTTTACTAGCATAATCAGGAAAATGTATTTAAAGTATCAAAAGTAAAGCAACCAGTGCAGAAAAATGACCCTGTGACTGTTATATCATCAGGTTATCCTTACTGATGCATTGTGTAAGAAGCAGTTTACTGTTCAGTTGAGGTACATTTCAAATACGGCTATTTTCATTATGGATTGATCAGCTGAATAATTTCTCAATCAACTTCAGAACAATTGTCAAACCTCACAATTATTCAGATTATTTTAATTTAAGACAAGGAAAAGCAGAAAATCCTTTACTTTTGAGAAGCTGGAACCCTCAAATGTTTCAGGCACTTTGCTTGAAAAATTACATCACATAAATGTAGTGCGGTACAAAGTACAATATTTCCTTCTGAAATGTGGTGAAGTAGAAGTATAAAGTAGCAATGAATGAAATTAAAAAAGTACTATTCAAGTACTAGTACCTCAACTTTGTACTTAAGCGGTACTTGAATAAATGCAGTTACTTTCTACCATTGGTTAAAAAAAAAAAAAAAACTAAAAAAAACAAACAATAAATTGTATTCAATATACAGTTCAGGACAGTTTGTGGTTTAAAAAACATGACATAACAGAAACACAAACTACACATGCTGACAGAATTGCAAATAGATAACATCTGTTTATTAAATGTATGTCATTGTCAATGACCAAAAACACTGAACACAGCCATCAATCAACAAAACAAATGGAAACAACATGCTCCCGGCCTGAGTTACAGCATTCGGATTATTATGTGGTGTCTAAAATATCTGTACAGTATGTTTCATGACTGAAATCTGTCGGTCATGATAGATGACACCTGTCCTTCACACCAGTGATGTCACACCTACAGAAAAGCAGGGGAAAAAAAAAAAAAAAAAAAGAGGTCAACATGATAAATACTAAAATAATATTATGTTGTTTTAAACTTATTTGCAAGGACTTGCTATAGCTCCTTATGAGAAGTCGCTGAATCAAAAATCATAAAACTGTAAAGTCCTGATCACCTTCTACCAGAATTACAACCAAATGAAGTTACAGTGTGTTACATGAAGCTTACATGAAGAATTTTATGACCACTTATATTTATTTAATCCTTTGTTTAAACAGTTAGTCTCACTGAGATCATAGTGACTCGAAGAGAGACGTGAACAAGTATAAACATATACAGGTTGAGTATGGACAGACACAGAAAATTCATGCACACAAGTTACATTAGTTTCACATGAGAAAACCTATCACAATGGGAACCGTAAACACTTGAGTGGAATAGAGATTTTAGTTTCTGCAGCTCAGTCCAACTGTAGGGATCAAAGTATCTGAACCCAGTTCTTTAAAGCTCAGTTTGAGCATGTGGTGCAGCTGATGGTAAAATATGTGTAACCTGACACTGCATTTTCTGTGTGTATATGAGACCAGAGAGCAGAGGGAATGAGGGTTTTTAGCAGCAGAGTCTTAGAGATAAACAACATGTAATGCAGCCCCCTTCTGTAAGTTAAGGATGACCTATTCTATCCTGTTCAATAAAGTACAGTGCACTGTGATACATAAAGCCAAGAGGATTTAAGGTGGTGGAGGGATGCATATGCACAATATCACCATAATGAAGTCAGGCAGAATAGTAGATTATATAATGGTCCTCTGATTAGCAAAATATAAGATTTGTTTCTTTACAAAAAATCCAATTTCTAACTTTTCTTGTCAGCTGTTCCACGTGGTTCTCGAAAGTGAGTCTAGCATCCAGCTAGATTACCACGTATTTTTAACACTCAACAGTTTCAACTGGAGAACCTTGAAAAGTATGGATAGGGACGGTAGTCTAGATGTCAACTAAAGCAGACTGTAGATTTGTGATGGTAAGATTAAGAGAAGAGCCTGTGGCTATTATAAAATAGTATCATCAGCATTATATTATGAACATTACATTTTGGAGGAGCAGGAAAGGGAAAATAAAAGAGGACCAAGAACTGACCCTTGTGGAACACCTGCACTGACTTTAAGAGCACTCGATCTGATACCATTTGAAACTATTAACTGAGTTCTATTAGAGACACAGTCATGTAGTCCAAAAAGGATTTTATTTTATTTTTTTTAAGAAAACTATTATGATTAACAGAATCAAGTGCTTTAGATATGTATAGAAAAAGTGCAGAACAGTGATGATTTACCAGGACATTAACAATATAATTTAGTCCACATAATGCAGCTGTCCTGACTGCTGAGAATGTAATATGTTTTTTGTCTCTAGAACCAATCGCAGTTGAGAGTTAACTTGAGACTTGAGGGTTTTTGCTAAGCAGGACAATTTTCAAATTTGACAAGTTATTCATATCACCACCTTAATTGATTGGAGTAACGTGCTGCTTTCCAGCTTGCGGGGTATTTTGTCAGACATTGATGACAGATTAAAGACGTGAATAAGTGGTGCAACAAGTTAGTGAGCACTGAGGTGCAGAAGGGAAGGATCTAAATTATCTTTACGCTTAAATTTATTTGGGTATAAACTGACGAGTTTACTGTAAACCTCACTTCAGCTTACAGGTCTCAGAGAAAAATTCTTGACAGGCACTCATGACTTGCTTTAAGCAGTGCTGTATTATCTGTATTATGTAGCTCCAGCCATCATTCATGACAGACTCACCGTGGGAGTACTTGCACTGTTTGAGCGCCTCATTGAAGCCCTCACATAAACTCAGGTCAGGCTGGTTGGTGGCACAGTCTAGGAACTGTTTGATTTCTAAGTGACAGGGGCCTGGCTGGGCTGGAGCAGGCCGGGGGTGCTCCTGGGGTGGTATCCGTGAGGGAAAAAAAAAAAAAAAAAAACAGCACACATTTGATTTAGAATCTCACATTTCACATAAACTGAGCAGCTGATAAGTTAGCGTAGAGTTTATTGACTGAGAGTAACCTCTGCGGGCAGCTTCTAGGTTGGCCACAACTTTACGAATAACAGTCTGGGTGTTAATTTAAATCAACAAGCATATTCAAAATGTCTTCATACATTAGTTACTTGGTGAATCCCTTGTTTGTCCCAAGTAACTGTACCCCTTATACATAAATGACATTTTAAAAAATTATTAACCTGTAGTGTACATGCTCCTAAAGCTGAGGATTGTTTGAAAAGTTTAAATACTAGTGCCAGGGAGATATCTGAGTTACTTGACTGATTATTATGTACCAAAAATGGTACTAAGGTTGGATACTCTGTCCAATTTACTGTCTCTCCATATAATAAAATCATGACAAAATTCTCATATCCATCTAGCATGCTTCACTGTTCTAATATCTGAATGAATTAATAAACTAGACTATAACCTACAATGCAATATGTTTGACAATGCCATGTTTTCCTAAGAATATGATTTTTTTTTTTTTTTTTTTACCTCTAAGGTCACTTCACTAGAGCTAGAAGCAGCAACACTTGTCATGACTTTTACTTGAATAGGTGAATGGTCCTCCTGTGGTGGCAATGCACAGTTTTTACATTGAAGTTCAAATGTCTTAGAGAATCCAACGCCATTAGTACTAATGCTCTGATTTTAGCCATTGTCTGATCACAGCGCAGACTGAGCAGACAATGAGTCAGTCTCTACAGTCGGTTGTGCAGCAAACCAAACCTGCATCAGTGTCTTTACAGGCTAATCCAGTCCTAAAAATAACAAAGCACAAAGCGGGAAACAAATGATCTCTATTTTTTTCATAATAATGATCACTTGGCAAGTCAGTAAAATGATCTGCAGGGGCTCCATACGTTAAATCCTCGGGCGAAAGGAGGAGTGGAGAAAATTCTGCCTTTGAGCATTTCCAGATAGGTGAGGAAAAACAACCATACATGAAGTTTTCACATGTAACTTACTTTTATTGTCCTTTTTTTTTTTTTTTTTTTTTTAAAACACTTTCTTGTTTGGCCTCCTTATTTAACCACTCATTCATCCCTTTTATGCATTTATATGATAAATATTTTTCGTGTCCTCCCCTGGCTTACAGGCCGGCACCCTCCCACAGGTCTGGAGATGGCCCAAGGCAGACAAAATAATCTTGTAACATCATTGAGCCATACAGCTATACTTTGTTCCCTTAAGTTGTTATAATTAATCTTGTATCTGTTCATTTAATTCTCTTTTTTCATTTTATTCGCATACAATTATACACATAAACAGGGGTACCTTATAAAACTATATTATTATTTTATTTACCACCATTATTATTGTTACTGTTATTATGTCACTATTATTACTACATATTTGCTTTTGTTTCCCTTTTTCTGTCCAGTCCATTTTTACTATTTTGCAGGTGTATATAGTATATTTTCTGTGTTGTCTTTGTCCTTGTCCTCTGTACAATCTACCACTGTCTGTGAAATCTTTATTTAATGTTTGACATGTTAAAGTCCAACTCAGTTTAGGTCTCCAGCCATCACAATCCTCTGTCTGATCACACTCCTCTCTCACCTGGTATGTAGGCTTAGCTGGCTCTGAACTGCTGGTGCTGCTGCCGCTAAATGCTCCTGTCAGGGCACTGCCAACAACATGGCCCACAGCCGAGCCTACTGCCACCCCCGCAGCCGTAGAAGCCATCTGGGCCATGAGGCCTGGCCCCTGAGACTGAGCTGGAGCTGGGGCCAGGGAGACAGGAGGTGGATTAGCGGTAGCCAAACCATGGGATGTACCTGGGCTACAAACAAAATAAAAACAGTCAATTTCCTTTACATTCGAGAGGCTTAAACGGACAATACGTAATCTACTGTGTCAGTGACAACAACTTTGAAAGCCCTTGTGCTCTCCTAAACACACCACCGCTTCTCCTGTCCCCTTCAGCTCTATCAGAAATGAAGACTATGAAATATGAGTGGAAAATATATCTTCATACAACATACTGCAACAATAATTTATCTGTTATCAGCCTCAGTTACAGAGAAAATGCCTGCCTATTTGTTTGGTCTATAAAATGGTTAAAAAAAAAAAAAAAAAAAAGGTAATAATAACAAGGACATCTCTTACGAAGTAGCAGACAGTGAAGTCTTCAAATTGCCACAGTAAACCCCAAATAGACCTGCTTAGTTATAACTGTTGTGTGATGTTCACATTGGAGAAGTAAGAAAAAGCTAATCATGATGACTGTTAACTCATAAATTCCTCAATCAAATAATGACTTGTCAAACTGCCTTGATGGACTAAATGATTATTTGTCCTCCCAGGATCCCAATCAGTGTTACTTAATTGTCTAAAACATCAAGCTGCACGGACAGTGGAGGACTGCGTGAAAACTGAGAAGGTAGGACGGACTTCAAAACATCTACAAAAGTCTGATTCTTAGGTTTCACATCATTTAGACACATTATTTCCTTCCAGAGTCAGTGGTGCTCACTAACTTCAGTAACCCCCACTGACAATTACCTGTCACATTATAGCTGCGGAGAGCAGAAACGCTTTTAGGCCAACATTAAACTTCTGTCGGTGAGTTGGAGGTTACGTTTGTGTTACATGAAACACTCTAGCCCGAGAAGACGACTTGTCTCTGCATTGTGCTCCCTTGACGATTATAAAAGATGTTGAGTCAGCTATAGTCATGAAGCAAAACCAAAGCACAGTAACCTGTCAGAGTTAGGGTATGTAATGTCTGTGATATCCATATAACGGAATGTCATGACTTTGGCAGCTCTGTGGTGACTTACCTAAAGGAAAGCTTTGCCATACTGTCCTTGCCCCGACCTCACATGGTGTCAGTGACTTATGACGCAACAATGATTAGGCAGTCATATAGATGATGCAGTTATTATTCTGACTACAGACAAAGTATCCGAGCTTTACCGTCAGTGTCGTGTCTGTTTCCTGGTATTGGCTGATTCAGAGCTTCTCCCCATGCTTTAAACAGGACACGTGAGACTTGCTAAATGTTCCAACAACACAGCCTGAGCCGGTTGATACTTGCCGTCAGGTTACTGGAAACGTGTTTACCTGGCTGGAGCTGAGGGACGGCTGCGGCTTCCTCTGGCCATCTCTCACACCACACACGGTTATCTTTTTTAATACACCGGACTGGTGAACCGGAGAGCTCACTTGTTGCTTCTAGAAAGTTCTTTCCGGACCTGCTCCCGTGCTTTGGTCGCCGATGATTCACAGGAACAGGTGACGCACACAACACTGACTTTGTGCAGGGCTCGCTGGCTGCTTACACAAGTGTCGCGAGACTTAACGTGCTATTCCAAAATTCATGATCTTTCCTTCTGCCACCTCCACCAGCTGGAGTGGATCGCAGGCGCCTCACCGCAGACTCGGCACAATTGGGCAATGGTTGTATGCAAATTACATATTTGAATGATTTTTGAAGGGAAAATAAGTAAATGCAACCCCTGCAGTTTGCTGTTCATAACATTTATATCAAGGAGGGCAGGCGAAATAATGACACCTCTCTGTGTAACTTAGTACAGTTCAACAGCAGCACAAACTACATCCTCCAAAATGATCAAAATCATGACCAAAAAAATTACCAAAATGAATCAAAATCTCTCTGAGGCAGTTTCGACACAAGCATTAGAACCTTCATGAAGGAGGATTTACTGGAGGACTGCTGCATTGGACTCCATTAGTTTTAGCTAAGTGGATCTAAGAAACTCTTATCATTGTGTGATAATGCAGATATGTGCTGGAAACAGCATTACCAGATGAATATTTACCCTTTACAAAAACGCTGAATGTAACTAGCTAAAATGTTATGATAAAATGAAATATTTTACAGGCCTTCTTGGTATTTGATGTTAGCCGACCCCTTTTCTCTTGGACAAATATAGATATTCATCAAGATTTAATGGCAGAGAGTACATGCAATTTGGAAATTATCCAATTGAAAATGCTTTCAAATAATTATCTATCAAATTTAAACAAATAACTTTTCAAAACTTAATCCACTATCTATCAATTGTGAAACTAATGTGGCTACTCCGGTGAGTGAGACCTGTAGGATGAAGGTATTACATCACAGTGATGCAACAGTCTTATATATATTCAAACTGACCATAAAGCAATCCAGTTTATTGACGTGCCCACACTTCTACAACCAGAGATACTGAAGGGATAGACACCTAAGTATATATACCAAAATCTCCGACAGCTGAATAATTCTTATCATCTCATGGTATAAATGGTCATATTGTCTTGCACTAATTATAACAATATATCATACTGTATTATAAACACTGACAGGGGCATTTTGCCTAATGACTACTGTTACTTTTGATACTTAAAGTACTTTTAATGTTAATATTTCTGTACTTTTTCTTAAATTTCTTTTGAACAAAGGACTTGTTATGATGTATTTTTATATCGTGCTGATCTTGACCTTTTAAGTAAAAGGTCTGAATACATGTTTTAAGCAAAAAAGCCAAACATTCACTGGTACCAACTTCTCAAACGTGAATATTTGCTAGTTTTCCTAGTTTTAGTAAACTCAACATGTTTGACACTGGAGAAAATTGCTAACAAATGTGTCTCATCAAATTGTGTGCAACCAACTGATAAGAACCTGGGGTTATTGGGGCACCTGCAGGTCTGGGGCCCATGGGCAGTTGTCTGCTTTGCTAGGTTGGTTATCCACTCTTGGCAATGACCCATTTTACGTGTATGGGTTACTAAACAGGCCTAACGAGCATAGGTCCAGGGACCCAAGAGGTCATGGGGCCCCTGGGGTAGAGCCTCTGTATGAAGTGACTGTTAATATTTCTTGTGTGTGTTAGAGCTAGTTGTTTTAATTAATCATGCATCATTAGAAGCACGCCAAAGATATATGCTGTTTGCAAACAGAGTTTATTGTATGTACGCAGAAAGGCATAAGATTATGAAAACAGGCCATTCCATAGGCGATGTCTTAAGGAGGACAGTTGATGGTCACAATGACACAAACATAAAGGCGTTATCTGATTAGTCATGTAAGAACTCTTTCTGTTGTGCAAAGAGATAGAAACGGAAAGAATGTCATGCACAAGAATATTTTGTACTACGACCACACAGGGTCAGGTCAGTCGAATAAGATAAAAACTATACATTCAGAACAAGCTACACGTGAGGGAGTGCAGGGTTTCTTCCTGTTTAGGACGCTGTCTCTCGCGACTGGTGGAAGCCCGTGGAAGAAAGGAGGGACCAACCTATCTGCCAGCCAAGGAAGCGCTAAGCCTAAGCCACGGCGCCTCCCCAACGTTCTTGACCAATCAGATGGATGCACATTCCCATTGAAAACCCTGTGTAACGTTAAGACGGACACTCTTTTCGCTACAGCGAACTGCTTGCAGACTGTGGTTTTCTGAATGGAAAAGATCCATGTACATGCTCAATTTGATTCTCTGGTTTTTAATAAATTGTTAAACTGAGAAATAACTCATCTCCTGGACTCTCTTCCCAAAATAACGAACGCGCTGACATGTGAAAGTCATAAAGCTCAGTTAAAAGACCCCAAACATCAGAGATTCAAAACAACTATAAAGACACTAAAAGCGATCACTAAGATTCAGAACTACAAAGACACTCAAAATGACTTGACTCAAAACGACCACAAAGAGACTCAAATGTGTCTGTTTCAGGGGGTGCTATATAGGAGGGGTGGGGGGCCCATTTTCTCATAATCTGTCCATGCCATGTTAAGCACAAGAATGAATTAAGTGAGCTATGGGTGTGGCCGTGTTCCAGGGTGAGAACATGTCAATTCAATTAGTATGCAAAAGATTTGCAGTGTGATTTGTTGTACACACAGTAAATACGTAATCTTGTATCCTCTGACAATGGCGGAATATTTAAAAATAGTGTAAAAGACAAAGAAAAGCAGTATCTAGTTAACTAAGGATGTTGTAAGTCTTTTTTAAAACAATATATTGTTCATTGTGATAATGAATTGTAGCTTGATTTTCACTTTATTCTGCTATGAAAAAGATTTTATCGATCATAAAGATATGATTTAAAAGAGCATTGGGATTCAACCCTGACCCTAAATCTAACCCTAACCATAATGTCTGATATGACAAGCCTGTTTTCTAGCTAGTGGTAGGTTGTCCATAATTAGACCTGAGCTGACGACGAGAGAGGTAGTCCACCATCTCCTGTGAAATAGAAGAAACAGCAATATGCAGGAGCAAACGATGCACCAATGAGTCAGCTCCAGTCATTACTCATTCCATGTTCTCAGGTACTGGAATCTGACATACATCAGTAAAGTTCCATGTGTTTTGTCACAGTGAATGCCCGATCTGTGTCGGGAACCTGATAGGTTCTACACGTGTGTGTAACTGCGGTTCTTTTCATGACACCGCTACCCTAACCATTCCACATGAGTAGAACAAATCGGGTTTCCGGTACATATCGGGCGATCAGGCAGTGACCGGCCCTTCCTCAAACCACCCCGAACACCCTCTCCCTACCCACTTCCACTCCATTTGTGCAATCACGTGGAGGATCCGCCACATTACGAACCCCAAAATTAGAAAACCTTCCAACAGTGAGTCTACCTCGATGCTGATTTACTGACGTGCAACGCCTGTATTGTGTTCGGGATGGAACCGCTCCTTACAAATATTTGTTCCGTGCAACTACCCATAAAAAATCTACTAAGATAGACATTTAATATTGTAATACTGACGTTAATGTTACGTTGTATCTAGGATCAAATATACCACTCTAAAGTCTAAAAAATGGCAGATGTGTTCATTTGATTGTGAAGTGTTGCATATTTACAGGGACTTAGTTAGTTAAAAAAGTTAGTTAAAATGTTAGAGTTAAAATGGTGTTTAGAAAGAAAAAAAGAAATGCCACCAAAGAAGCCTGAGTGTAAGTTTATTTTTTCTTCATAGATTTAGGCCTACTGTGGAGTGAATGTAATGAGTGATACGAAACTATGTTTACGAAAAGTTATGACAGTTCCTGTTTCCGCCGGGGAGAGGTAAGTTCGTCCAGAAGCTTCCCGCTGTATTTATACAATATACTTTAGTGAAGGGTAGTTCATTCAGCTGTGAGTGCGACTACAAACAGTGACGGAGTAGGAGTAGGGAGAGTCCGGATGTAGAAAGTCTCAACGTGAAGTTACCCGTGCTGTATGTACTGCATGTCCGCTCCAGAACACAGGGGGCGATGTGTTCCTGTATTCATCGTTCCTACTCAAAAACACTGTCAAAACTAGAGCTTCCGTTAAGCCATCACGTCAACAAAGACTCCGCTTGCCTGTTTGTCCACGTCTTTCTCCGTTATTTTGATAAAGTAGAACCACCTAGTGATGTATTTCTGCTGCAACCGTTTTCTTCATGTCAGTATCATCTTTAGGACATAGTCCATTTTTTCCATATAAAAGGCCGAGTGTTGTACGTTCGTTGCGACCATGTCGGCGGCAGTGGACTTCCATTCACAGATCGCCTCCATCATGGAGGTGCTGGCTAACGCGGCCGTCGCTGAAATTTGTAAGATTGTGGACGACGGATACGCCGTGATTCATCTGGAAATGTCCCGGAACCAGAAAGAGAACGAGTTCCTGCGGAGGAAAATCAAACTGCTGGAGCTGCAGATCTCCCGGTACCGAGCGGAGAGGGTGAAGGGAGCGGAGGGCTCCGTTAGCAGTCGCTTCCCCGGGGTCCGCCTCCTCAACCGGCAGAACAAGGACTCACTGGCCGGTATGTTAAACTGACACCTCCAACGTTATAGTACGTACAGTACAAACTCCGCCAAGAAATCTTTTCACAACTTGTTTCCAGGTACGCAAGCGCACTCCGGTGAAGCCCACGTTATGTATAAATCCAAAAGTGCCATAATATAACTAGACCCCAATTTAAAGGGCCGTAAAGTGCACTACAGGTGACAAACCTGCAGTGGCGAGATTCCAGTCTTCACCCCAGTTCAATCGAGGTGAATGGGTCTTCATATAATTCTACTCTCAGCTTTATACAGTTCAGCAGCATATGTCTTTTCAGAAACACTGTTTCAGCTACTGTGGATAATGTGTAGTTGTCAGTTCGTTGTGTGAATTAGCCACAGTAATCCTTCACACACACACGGGCAATTAGACGTGGTGACAAAGTCCAGCATTGTGCTGGAGGTGCAAGCAAACGGTTTATTGGCGACGAGATTGCAAGACAGATCGGTTGTCCCTCTGAAAACTTGCTATTTTTGGCCTCATTGCAACAAAATTGAACACAATGGATTGTAAAACCCATACATTTATTAGCAGCCAGATTAATGATTTTTCACGAGTAATCTGCTAAATGAGCCCCTTTTAGTAGAGAAATTCATATTTGAAGAAAAATAGGGGTGCTTAATCAGTAGATTCGGGACAGTTTGTAATACATGGAATTAAAGTACACAAGGTCTAAAACAGGCGTAAGTATGTAATATGTTACGATGTAGTACACTAACACCAATATTACCATTCTCAAAATCCAAACAAAGCCATAGCGAGTAATCGATATATCAGCCACTCATAGCATGAGCAAATAATGGAATATTTCAAGATTTCGATAAGTAAATTCAATATGGACAAATCAGGAGTGTCTATCAGATAAGATGTTTCCGCCAAACAATACCAGGCAATTTGTAGCGACAATTGTATGCTAAAACAAGACTGGGTAAAAATCTAGTATATGGCTGGACCGCCCTTTATCTGTTTGCTTCTCTCTTATTCTGACTACATGTTGACCAGCAGTCACTTCCAACTATTTCCAAGCTGCTGCTCTGCAATGCCAAAATCCTAATTTCATAACCGTGACATCATCTGACAAAATCACCCTACACATAGGTTAAAGACGGCTGTGCTGTGATTTTTGCTATATTCAATTGTAAAATGATCACTCAGAAAGAACGTTCGAAGCGCATTCATATCTTTGTCAGCCGCTGTGCAGTCAGCTGAATGCGACTAGAGAAAGTAGTGCCTGCAGAGGGGAAGCCAGACCTTTCCCTCATGGTGCAATGCTGCAGACCCTATTCTACAGAAAAATAGCCAAGGTTTGTCCAAAAAGTCGCTAGATTTGTTATTAGGTGCTTTTTTGAAAAAAAGTTTCTGAGGGGGTCTGAAAACTTGGTAAATCTAGCAACAAGACACTAAGTTGGAAACACTACCTGTAAACGCCCCCCTGATGACATATAAGAAACTGTTCACGCCAATTCATTTGTAAAGAGCAACGGCCAATGGGGAAACTCCAACACTCAGCTGGTTGACCAGTGCCATAACAACAGAAACTTCCTGCCAATACAAGAGTTAGAATAAGTGTTAAATCTGTGGCCTGTCCCACTAAGATGTACAGTTTTGTTGTTTTTAACACTGTGCAGAGATACTATCTCTGATATCTGTTCTGATTACAGAGGATGGTATACTGTGTTTAGTTGTAGTAATTAGGAGCTAATTATTCTGCTCCTTATATTCCACCAGGCCCCTCTCTGCAGGGCAAGACCAGGTTCCTTAACCGAGGTCCGGGGGCTCAGCAGTGTGTACAGAAGAGCCAGCCTATCAACCTGGACCAGGATCCTGATCAGGAGGTTGTCACCACCACCAAAACTGAGGTAGCTATTTCACAATGCAGTAACACCAGAAAACCATCTTCTGTAAGTCCCTGTATGCAGGATCCTAAAATGTCAGATTTTGACATAGTAGCAGACTGCATCCATCCAAACTGTCTCTTTTAATACTGCCACTAGGGCTCACCAAAGCAAGTTTAATTTTTTTTAAAAGGTTAAAAGGGGGGATTTGGGTAAAAAGCGTTTCCAGCCAGACTTGAATCCAGGACATTGCGATTTATGGATAAAGTCTTAACCAGTAAGCCACGGAGATTCCCCGCCTTTAGTTTTTAATAATTTAACAGGTCTATGTAGACATGACAATATAAATTATTCTACTCTGTGGGGTTGTCAGAGTGGGAAAAGGTGAAACACCACAGGTATCCAGTCAGAGATGTGACTTAAGTATTATTATTACCACCATTATAGTTGGTGGATTTATTGATTAAATGACAATCAGTATACACTCCTGTTTTAAGTGGTTCTATAGCACATACCAGAAAAAATAGGGGAATACATTTACATTGTGTATTACTGTCACTGGGGTTACACAATGGTGCAGTGTTTAGCACTGTCACCTCATAGCAAGAAGGTTCTGGGTTCAAACCCTGTTCGACCAGGGCCTTTCTGTATGGAATTTGCAAGTGCACCCTGTGCCTGCGTGGGTTACCTTCGGGTTTTTCCGGCTTTCTCCCACAGTCTAAAGATATGCAGGTTAATTGGTGACTTTAATTGCCCATAGGTGTGAATCTGAGCGTGACTGGTTGATTGTGTCTATATGTCGACCCTGTGATAGACCAGAAACCTGTACAGAGTGTACCGCGCTTCTAACCCAATGTCAGCTGCTTCTCTCCTACTTTCTGTGCTCACATATATAATATTTTAATACTGCCAAATTCTGAACAAATCTGTTCTCATTTACATGTTTTTCTGTTTCTGTTGTTGGATAACAAAACAAGTATGAAATAGTGACGGAAACATGGCCCATTAAGACTACATGTTACCCAGCGGTCATTTCCAAGCCATTTCTAAACTGCTCTGCCCTGCTAAAATCCTGATTTTTGTAACCGTGACATTGTCTGACAAAATCATCCTACATATAAGTTAAAGGCAACAGCTGTTACTTATTTATTTGTAAAATGATTACTCAGAGAGAAAGTTTGATGCTCTTTCATGTCTGTGCAGCAGCTGCACGGTCAATTGAAGGAGACGCATAGAGAGGTGTGCCTGCTAAGGGAACGCCCAACCTTGCGCTCGTGAGGCAATACTGGTAACTCTTCTGTGGAAAGTAGCTAAGGTTTGCCCAAAAAGTTGCTAGATTTGTCGGTAGCTACTTTTGTGAGGAAAACTCATTAAAGGGGTGTGAAAAGTCAGTACATCTATTGACAAAGGCGCTAAATTGGCAACACTGCCTGCAAACGGTAACATTGGCTGTAAACATGATGAGGTAATAGAAACTATTTGCGGCAATTCATTTTGAAAGAGCAACGGTGAGTGGGGAAACTTCAAATCTCAGACAGCTAACGAATTTTGTAACATCAGCACTCAAGTGATGCGGCATTTGGCTGACAAATGGTGTATCTTTATCACTCGGTCAGTCGGGTAGTCACAAACTTTTGCGTTTATAGGGCTGGCCCCACTGTTGCAGTCGAGCCAAAAATATTTATCAAACTTTGCATAAAGACTGTATCACACAGCAAGGAAAAAGTGCAGACCTTCATAATCAATTTAGGAAGAAGTCGCACTGGTGACTCCCATTAACCAGGTAACTACAAACACCTTTGTTATCTGAATAACCTGGTCAGTCGCATCTTAAACTTAATTCGCATCTTAAATCTTACACTAAAAATGATGATTAACACAATACTCTCACTTAGATGCATGCAAACAACACAAACTGCAGCCTTAATCTCTGAGCAGCAGTGGTCCTCATTCTTTCCATTTGGCTTCCACTGTAGCTTGTAGAGAACAACACTGCCCACAAGACACCACTTTTTCCGCAACCATGTTTTCAGTTTATTTCATATAATAAACGTGCTAACAAGGACGTAGGAGATAGTAATTACCAACCAATTCCATGAGTTCTCATTTCAGCAACAATACTGATACCTGATTTATCATCTAAGTCACAAAAGAAAAGAAAATTTCAATCATTTACACACTCTCTGGTTCAGTTTCTCCAGCGTTTCAGATTTTCTGTGTATTTTTTTTCTACAGTAAACTGAATATCTTAGGGGTTTGGACTGTTGGTTGGACAAAAAAAGACATTTGAAGACGTCTCTGAGAAACTGTGACCAGCATTTCCCGCTGTGTGTTAGGGACTATATGATTAATCGATGAGTGGAAAAAATAATCAAAAGATGAATTGATAATGACTAATCATTAGTTGCTGCCCTAATGTTATCAATCAAACAGCATCAGCTTTCATATTTTAAGCTGGAATCATAGTTCTAAGTTAAGGGGGTTACAGCATTAGACATGGCGACTACGTGCAATGGCTCCATAGCTAAGCCATAGGCTGTAGAGAGACCAGGTGGAGACCACATGAACTGTGATTGGTGAGTGTGGGCTGCTTGTTTTTCTGATGCTGGTAGAGATAGTTGAGAGTGAAGACAACATAAGCAGGTTGAAGAAAGAATCAGTAGTCATTTCCATGTCATTAACACACAACCAACACATCACACATTCAGCTGCACACACTCTGCTCACTGCCAACAGTGCTCTGTATCGCAGTGAATTGAAAAAATGTAAAAACCAGCAGTAGGCTCCTAGACAGGTTTAACCACAACTAAACCATTTCTAAATTAAACACTAGCATTACTGACAGAGTGCTGACCCTCTACCCAGTGTTGCAATCAAACAACACTTGGATTGCAATACAGTCACTGCACTAAAAGTTTGGATGTCTGTCTGTGCAGCACAGACAGTGACTTTAATTCTTTTCAGGGTTTTCCCTACCATTCCCTGCCTAAGCCGAATGAATGGAAGAAACTATGCTGAAAGTTCTACATTGCTATGAAGAGAAAGGATAGCGTACTAAATATAAGAAAGTATTTTTTTTCTGGAAATTAGGTGTAAAACTTGGTGGTTGTTTTAGATTTAAGAACGAGACAATTAAATGTTGATTTTGAATGGAGGGGGTAAAAGTGTTTGTAGCCTTAATGTTGCTGAGAAGTCCCACAGTTTTGTTGAATACGGAATACTTTATGAATTCTGAATAATCAGATCAATGTAAAGTTTCGTTTCACCCGTCTGTCTGTCCATATATACAGTACAGCTGCATTCATCCTGTTGTTTCCGTCAGCAGTGAAATCAATAAATGCCAGTGAGCCAGTTCAATTGGCAGCCATACGTGCCAGAGCCACAACAGAACCACCATCATGTTTGACAGATGAGGTGGTGGCTTTGGGTGGCTTTTTTTCTCAAACAATATCCTTTTTGCATAATTTTGACTGGGGTTGATTTTTGTTTCATCAGTCCATAAAACTTTGATCCAGAACTCTACCACTTTTTTTGTGTGTTATTGTGAACTGCAGCCTGACCTTTCTGTTTTTGAGGTTTACCGGCAGTTTTGTGGTGTATCCTCTGCGGTTATAGTCATGAAGTCTTCTCTTGATCTTTGAACCTTTTCAAACATGTATGCCTACATCCTGGAGAGCATTCTTGACTTGCTGTGCAGTCATAAAGGGGTTTTTCTTCACCATGCAAATAATTTTTATAATTTTTGTACACACCTGCCTTTTTAGAGTGTACCCAAATGCTGATTTTGGCATTCTCATTAGTATCCCCTTCACTTGCATGGTCACCTCTTCATTCTTCAATCTCCACCTGAATCTAAATGGCAATTCTCAACTCTCAGTCAACTTTGAGCCATGTGTGAGTTCTTTTGTGCAGCTGTATGTCGTTTCAGACATACAACTTCCCAAGAAACATTTGGTAGCCAAGTGTTTAATTTCTTTTGAACCTCCCAAATTTGGGCACTATGTGTCCAAAAGGCTCTTCCACACAGTTCTTACTATATTGATGTTAACCTTCTCAAATTCAAGCTCAGACTTGGCACTTTAATGTAGTATCCATTATTTTAATTCAAACTGAATCTGCTGAAGCGCAGAACCTGAAGAACAAAAAATGTGTACCTGTCCAAATACTTCGGATCTTGACTGTATGTACGATCACTCCCTTTATTGCCCAAGTGTGTGCTTTCTATTCCTATCTGTCTTTCTCTTTTTTTCGGTGGGTTCTGGTAAATGACATTTAAATGTCAGTATAACTGCAGGTCAGATCTCCCCTAGAGCAGCTCCCAGTCCTACAGGAGGGGGCCTGTTCATTTGGGTCTTAGGAACATCTTTCTGCTTTAAAGGTGATTTAGCAGTGATCAAGCCCTCTCTTACCATGCTGCCCCATTCTAATCAATTCCCCAGAACCCCATCAGCTGCCAGGGCCTGGCCAGAGGTGTTGTCCCATTCTGGTTAAATCCCTGGATATAGAAGGGATGAAGAGTTGAATAATATAAAATGGAAGATGGATAAATAATTAAGTGGGATCTGTATAAAAGTTGTATGTTTTTGGTTGTATATATGTATGGTTTTATGGTGTGAACATGAAGATGTCTGTAACACCATGTTTTCAATGAGATATAATTGGGAATAAACTCATATGTGTTTAAAATTAATATTATTATCTAATACAAGATAATAATAATGAAAATAATAATAATTATTATAACAATATTCATCTTATTTATAGAATAGTCTTTGCAATAATATTAAGACTTGTGAACTGTATTAATACTAGCAGTTGTCATCATCGTTGTCAACAGTGTCATGATCCTAATGATGACAATGATGTTCCTAATATTAGATTGATATGAATGAATATGTATATAGGTTTATTCTTGTAATTGTTTTATAATGGGATTTAGGGCTGCAAGTAAAGATAATTTTCAGTAACTATTACTCTGCTGATTATTTTATCGATTAACTGTTTAGTTTAAGATGAAATTGTCTAAAATCCCCATCACCACTCTGCTGCGCTGAACGTAGCATCTTCAAATTACTTGTTCGACCATAAGTCCAAAACTCAAATATAATCAGTTTAGTAGTGGGAAATCCTCTCATCTGAGAGGCTGGAATCACTGAATGTTTGGCATGGTTTCACTATTTTTGCTTGAAATATGACTGAAACAACTAATTGATTATCAAAAGAATTGCTTATTATTTTTCTCTCAATTGACTAATGGATTTATTGACTAATTGTTTCAGCTCTAATGGGATTACCGTAGACAGGAACAATTAATCCTCATATTACGTCCAATAGAATTCCTTTTGAATCAGTTTGTCCTCTCAGTCAGCAGAGCCTGAGGAGGGGGAGCTGCTGATCATCAAGGTAGAGGGATCTATGGAGACCGGCGTCACCAACCACGAAGCTCCACTAGAAGCCTGTATCAGCACCAGAGGAGATGCCAACACCACCACTTCTATCACTGCTGCCTTGGAGGACACCGCGGACGGACGGCTGATTAGATGCAGCAATGAAACGGAGGTCAGTGGATCTGACATCGTCACCTTTGTTGACGGCAGGACAGCTGAAACTGACAGCAGCAGTGACACCACCCACAGCTCCCAGCTGACAGGAAGTGATGTCAGAGCAGGGGACAGTCAGTCTCTGAGCTCAGAGACTGACGGGATGGCACACAGGGACACTGTGCAAACTTCCTGTGTAACAGATGGCGGGAATGCTAATGAGGGCGCGTTAGACACCTCCAATTCCTCTCTGCCAGAGGTGATAGTCATTGATGGAGGGGGGGCATCAGACAAGGAGGGAGAGGAGTGTGAGTGGTTACATGTAGACCAGACAAACAGAAAAGCTGGCCAAGCAAGAGACAGAGATGACCAAACTATATTATCTATGATTCAATGCGCTGGGCTTGAACCAGCAGGACACAGGTCAGTGCAGGCAGGGTCTGTTCTACCTTGTGATGACCCTCCAGGAGCATCTGGTGGTGGAACAACCTCCAGCATCAACTCTTCTAGTGATGCAACCACCCCGGGTCTGCATCGCTCTGTGCCCCCCCCCAACAACAGCCGCCACAAACCTTTCTCCAGCAATTTCCACCTGGCTTTCTACCACGCTGTCACTATGCAGCGTCCGTACGGCTGCACCAGCTGCACCAAGCGCTTTTTCCTTGAGTCTGACCTGCAGAAGCACATGGCCAGGCACACCAGGGAGAAGCCCTACATCTGCCTGCTCTGTGGCAAGAGCTTTGTGTGCCAGAGCCAGCTTGACATCCACCACAATGTCCACACCGGGGAGAGGCCCTTCAGCTGCTCTGTCTGCAACCGACGCTTCTCCCACCCCAGCAACCTCAAGAGGCATCAGAAGATCCAGCACTGAGCACCAAGACCAGACCTTCCACAATAATGCTACACCAAAGTTCCCCTGAAGAGGACTAGAGAAGGCTTTTCTGTTTCAATTTCAATCCTGAAGTTTATTTTTCAAGACTTCTCAGAGCTTTTTGTAGAAACAGTTTAAGATATGGAAGAAATGCAGAACAGACTAAACGGAAAATGCAGGATGAAAGGAAAATGAAGAATTTAGCAGCATATCTGTAGTTTCACCAGTCTGCTTCTCAAATCTGCTTTCCCATCCAAACATTCATAATTTTATTTGAATGACAATCTAAATCCAGTGTTAGAATTGAATGGCTGTTGCAGTAAAAATTTTGTCCATAAATTGTTTTTAAAACTGGGATGGAAATTAGGGTTTTAACTAAAGAGTTTGGTCTGCGGCCTGGTGCTTTATTTAGCAGTATAAGGGAGTATGAGATACATACATTCTGTATAAAGATGACGATGATGTAAAAAAGACAAGACCATGAAATACTGTGAATTAGCCCATTTCTCTTTTCATGTGAGATCTGCAAAATTATTTTTTTTGCCCCCTCGTGGTGTGAGAAAAATGAGGGGGAAAAAGCACTCCTACAGCCATGATGATAAGGAGAGCAGCTGTCACCCTCAACTTTTCTTTCATACCAACTGCATCCATGAATTATATCCAGCAAAAAAATCAAACAAGAGTCCTAGCTACTCTGCTTGTGCACTGTTAATAATCTCATCTTCTGGACCACCATAAATGATGAAATTATTGAGAAAATGTATTAGGAAATTGACTGACACTCTGTGTGTGATTAAATAAAGCTTCTGCAGCGAAGCAAGTTTAAAGTCCATCAGTGCTGCAGCCGGTGAGAGTGAGAAAACTCCTCTTCCTTCATATTATTACTTTTAAACTCAGCACTGCTGTGACACTGCTCCCTCTGAGCAACAGGTGCCAAATGTCACAGAGCATTTAGACACTTTCTGTATCATCATGTCACGCCTGTACGCCAGATTGACAAGGAGCCATCCCTTGAACAAATAACTGAAGTTAGCAGTGGTTCGTTTTGACAGCGTAATCCATGTCTGAAAAAGCCTGTAAAGAGATGTTTTCCTATGGTTTCATTTCCTTGGTCGGTGTCTTTACATTGGGATGTATGTAGTCCATATACCAGATAAAAGGCAACAAAAGAAGATCAGTATAAATGGAATATCACTACCTTTAATCCCAGCTCAGAACCAGCATACTTAACTCGCCGTAGCAGAGTTATGAACACAGTATATTAGTGGCTTTAGATGAGTGTTACTGTGGAAGCAGACTTTTATTATATATTTATCAAAGGGTCATAGTGTTCTATTTTACATCTAATTAATAATGATTTGAATGGGTTTTCTGATCATATCATCACATTTTGGTTTCTCATTTGAGTTTGTCTTTCTCTTTTGCTCATATTAACCAAATACGATCAAAGCTATGATGATAACTGTATGATACATTTCTAAAAATACACAGTATTTGATCCATTGGAGTGTGCTCTCAGCTTAGTATTGTGCAAAAAAACTGAACAACAAGTTTCCCTTTGTTGTAGCACAGAATCATCACTGAGCTTTTACACTTTAGACCTCCTGTCACTCGTCCTCTCAGATTCATTGCATCATTTAACAATTCAAATGTATTCTTGTAATAAGAACTATGAGCTCTCCAAAGAATAGAGGGAAATTTACTCATAAGTCTGTACTCGTACATGTATACATACAGCGAATTGTAAATTTGCCAATAAATCATATTTTCAAAGAGTTTGATTGTATGGTTTCATTGCATGTTTGAATTACTGTTGTAGTCACAGTGGAGGCATTAGCAGGATGTTGTAAAGAAGAATTACACAAAGTGAATAACTGATCTCCATGAAATGATTTGATTATATCAAGCACATATATCTCACACATCAACCCAATGACTCCTGTCTAAAATAATAATTATTACTGCGTCAGAGCCTTGTGGGTTCTTTGTATCAGCTAAACACCTCCCTCCTTTTTCCAGGGCCAGGGACGTCTGAAAAACACAAGCAGCCCTCAGAGCCAGGAGGAAAAGATGGATGAAGTGCAAGGTATCAATCCGTTTTTCTGTCAAATCGTTTCCTGTTCTGGAAATACCATTGAAATGAATCAACCTGCACCAAGCAATGTAATGTGCTGGGTGCCCAAACAGTAGTGAAGCTCCCTTAAATCATCGTCAAACTCCAGAGCACCTCCGTGTTTACCTCCTGAGCTGTTCTGTGATGCTTCAAAATTGTTTAGGAAAACATCTTTTACATGTAAAGATTTTTTTATTGTCAGCAAATCTGAGTAAAACACCCAAACCAACAATGTGCTAATACTCGGTACTCCCTGACTTTCCTACTTGTCTTTGCCTCTGAGCTCCTAGCCCTTTTGTAGAAGATGAAGATGTAAATCTTTAAAAACACTTCACAAATGTATAGTGTCATTTAAAAAAAAAGTAATTTCCTAAGAAACATGCATACTGTAGTTTTTAATCAAACAAACGGGAGGAAATAGTGTATTTTTGTGGACTATTTGCAGCGATGGATTAATTCACATTTGGTGCTGTAGTGAGTATTTGGTGCAGCAGGATGGTGTGTGTGGGACTGAGTCAAAATATACTATAGTGTGTGTTAATGGTAATGAGGGAATATGGCTCCCAGTGCAAACAGTGCACCTCATGAATGTGTTTTTAATAGTTTTTGCGGAGTTCTATGGCACAGATGAATAAGATGTATCAGGCATTGATACACAGATAATACTTGTTAACAAGAGACAGTGACTGTTGGGATTTGATATAGAATTAGATTAATATAGAATATCACCAGACTGATACTTTATGTTTCATCACTTCTGGTAAGATTTCAAAAGAGAGACCATATGAACAATAGAATTTCATTTTAGAAAATTGAATAAATCTACCCCATTTTAAAGGGAAAGGGTTTGCTCTATGTTGACGTCCTGTATGTGCTGTTTAAGAGCACAGCAGTGTGTAGTTTTATATGTTGCAGCCCATTAACTACAAATGGCACAAGACCTAAATACATAAGTTTTCAGTGATTTTTTTTTTTTTTTACTCTAGCTTCAGCTTTACTGTTTATACTACAGATTATCATCTCCATAAACATTTTTAAAATGTCATCGGTATCTGGTAATAAAGAACTGCTGTGAAAACATCTGCCAAACAGCATGCAGGGATTCACCAAATTATCATTTGTTCAAAATGTATTTAGAATGTGTAGTTTTTATTTTATGACACCATTTCCCAGCATTTTTTTAGTTGAGAAAATGTAACAGTAATAGCAAGAGCTGCAATGATTAATTGATTAATTGATTGGGTGATTGTCAGAAAACTGATCAGCAACTATTCTTTTTTATTTTTATTCTGTATCTTTAAAATCAAATTTCCTGGCAAAATTTAAAAAAAAAATGCTGTTCCTAGCCTCTAAAATATGAAAATATTCTGTTTTTCTTTGTTTCTATGTTTGTCAACTTAATATATTTGGGTTTTGGCTGTTGAACTGAAGTCATCTCCTTGCAGTCTGAAAAACAGGGACAGAGACTTTTCACAATTTTCTGACAATTTAGAGAGAAACACCATTAATTGATTCATTGAGAAAATAATGGGCAGATTGATCGATAATGAAAATAATTACAGCTCTAGTAGCTGCTCACAGCTGTTCAGCAGGAATGTCAAGAACACAGTTGTAATTATTAAGCACATTCCTTTAAGCTGACTTATACAAACTTTATGTAATGTACTTTACATAAAAAAAAAAAAAAATACAGGAAATTAAAAAAAAAAATTCTGTTTCTTTGCTTTGGGCTCATCAGGTGACACCCGAGAGAAACACAGACCCTCCCAAACCCTGCTGGACTGGCAGGAGAGCAATGAGACTGAAGATATGGAGCGGCCATCTTGTTCCACATACACACTAGAAACTATAGCAGGAAACTTCAACCAAACAAGGACAAACCCTGCCTCCAGTTTCCCCACTGTTCCCAGAGTGCCCCAGTGCGACTTGGACCAGGTGAGCTATGTGTCTAAACGGGACATCATTGTTATCAACTCACATCCACGAGCAGTGGAGGACAGCTCTGAGAGGGCACTGTCATCTGGACGAGGTGCAGGGGGCGAAGGTGATAAAGTGACACCTCTTGGCAGTGTGAGGTCCCAGTATCAGCCGCTGCTATGTATTCAGATCAGCGAGCCCCCCAGTGATGTGATGAATGAAGGAAATCACATCACAACCTTTACCAGCCCCCCTGTGTCCAAGGGAACAGTGGACTCCCAGCACCAGCAAACCCTACATTTGTGGTCTAGGATTGGGATGGGCAGTTCCCATTTTTCCAGTACAGACCACCTTAATGAGTCTGGGTCAGTACGGACCAAGCAGCTGCCCTGCCTCCCCTATGCCTGCACCTTCTGCTCACGCCGCTACGCTCACCAGTGCCAACTGCGCATCCACGAACGCGTCCACACGGGGGAGAAGCCGTACCAGTGCACCCAGTGCGGGAAGAGCTTCGGCCAGTTCTGCAGCCTCAAGCGCCACCAGATGGTCCACACGGGGGAGAGGCCGTTTCCCTGCCCCCACTGCGGGAAGCAGTTCTCCACTTCGACAAACCTGAAGGTACACCAGAGCGTCCACACTGGGGAAAAGAGGTTCCACTGCTCCAAGTGTGGCAAGAACTTCTCCTTCCTCAGCAACCTGATCAGGCATCAGGCTCTGCACACCGCCAGCTAGAGTAAGTTACTTGAAGGGACAAAATAACATGAACATTTTACAACAGGATGCAACCAGGACAAAACCACAACAACCCAAGGCTGTTTTATGACGTGCACATCAGGACAGATGAGATCTGACAGGTCTTCTTTTCAACAGAATTTTTCATCATGTGCTGTAACATCTTACATTCAGTGTCATGTATGCTTTCACTGACTAATAATAATTCCTCCATGTCACTCTGTTTCTTCTTTGGATTCACTTTGGAAAATGTTTCTAAAATTCCTGCTCATTAAAAGGATATTACAGTTTACATCAGTCTCCCTGTAATTACTGAATCAGGCTTAGTTCAGAAAAGATTGGATGACAAATGAGTGATATACTTGATCGTTTTTACGCTTTAGAGAGTCAGAAATGAGAGCTGATGGTGTGTAGACATCTTAAGAAAGTCAAACAGAGCAACTCTTTGCACAAGTAGCACAGTGCTTACAGTGCCTAAATATGGAGAATCTTTTTATCCAGAAATTAAAATAAAACTTGAAAAAACATTGAATAAATTACAATTGTACTAAAAGGAAAAGGAAAACTGGATATTGAAATGACAAATCAGTGTTGTGTAAAGGTAATTTTTAGGGTGTTCTGCTGATTAATACTTCCTTTACTTCCACTAAGGTGATTATGTAATCACCCATATCTGTTTTTTATGCTCACACCATTGTGTAAGAATCATGTATAAATAACCAGGTTACTTATGTTCCATTAAAACAATATGTTAGGACGGAGCACAAATCACAAGTGCATTCTGCCAGAGTTCCCCTGTTAAGTGACCAGGGGAGAAAAAGAAAGGAAGCAAAAGAAAATAACTGCTTTAATCCACAGACTGAAAAGGCCTTTGACAACTGGTTTTAAATTGTTGCATATTTGTGTTGTACTGTTGAAGTCTGCTAATAATAGTTAACACATACTGCTTGCAGATACTGCCTCTCAGTTGTAGCTGAATTGGTACTTTCCAGCCGTGAGGCCCCATTCTAAGAATAGTAGCATCTGTGTTAGTCCTCAGAAAAAAACAGTTTGCTTATGCAAACTCACATGAATAGTGCATGTGTTAGAAGAATGTGTGTCATCCACTCATGTATGTGTCATATAACCAATGACATTCTATATGAGTTTAAATTTGACTTTGAACCAATGAATTGAATGTAAAGTCACCAAGTCATGGACTCAGTGCCTTTAATGATCAACCTTCTCATGCCCAACTACACAGAACTCAAGACACTGTGTGAAATCCTCCAAAGGGCAAGAGAGGCATAGCAGAGCCAACTTGAGATATCAATGAATCAATTTTATAAATCCCCCAAGACCCCTGGCCAGACATTCCTGTCAGGAACAATACTACCAAAATGAACAGATAGCTAGACCAATGCCTACAAATCCAGGAATACCAAATGATCCTCCTTCACCCCCCTTTAGCAGAAATCCAACCCCAAAGGACAGTTATGGGGTAGGAAAATACCAGGTCAATGTCAAGGAGCCCACCAAGAGTAGTTTTAGCTGCTCATTGTATAGAGGAATACTTCTCACCACAATTAGACCCGGGATGACCAGAACAAAACCCCATTAAGTGAAAATAACAGGTCTAAGGGCAAGGGCAGGTGAAGCGAGCCGGGCAGGATCACATTTCTACAGTAGGCAGAAATGTGCAGAAACATCGCTGCAACCACTGTCCTGCCTGCAGGAGGGCTCATGCCCAATTATGAAACTATTGTGCACTTGGCGGACAGGCGTCCACTTGAAATCCCCATGGAGAAAAGCTTAGAAAACCGCCCTGGTGGAACATTACTTAGAGGCTTTAAAACTGCTTCAGTGGGAAATTCACTAAGATCAATACCAATGATTACAACAACACCCTTGTTGGGATTATAATATGAATTTAATTTCCCCATAACATCTATCAGGGCCCTAGTGACCACATTACTGGACAGCCAACTGACAGAAGAAATAACAGTAAATATATTAGTGTCAGACCAGCACGGGAAAGCTCTTGTAGAAGACCTAGTGAGGCAAAGCTGAGAAACAGCGAGACAGAGCCCGTACCACACCGCTAATGAGCTCACTGGAAGCGCCCACACCCTAAATACAACCTCAGATGCGTGCAGCCAAACGGCACTGGAGGAAGGCCTCTTCTCTAGCACCCCTTCCTGGGGTTGCTCAAACAATATCCCTTTTTCCCCTAACACCATATTCACGGACTATGAGACGATATTGAGACCCCCCCAGTACACACAGTCAACCTCCTCAGATTCCTGGGAAGAGAGTCACCTTTAAAATTAAACCCCTCATTACCCTTACTCCTCCTAAACTGCAGACCTCTACCCCCATTAAGCAACTCGACCTCATGGAGGAATTGAAATCAGAAAGATGCAAAGGCCAACCGAGCAAGATGCCCAAGAGCAGGGAAGCAACAAACCAGAATAATAGACCCAGAAAAAACGACTTTAAACGTGACGGTAGAACTGTCTACACATCCCAAGGGTTGCCCTAGAAAGCGCCGACTGCGGCGTTCCCCCAACACGACACATTAGGAGTACCCCCAGAAATGGAGGAAAGCCCAATTCCGAGCTTTGAAGAGCTGTTTGGAGAAGCTGGATTTATAGCTGTCTTACCCCCTGTGGAAATCATGGCTATAACCAACATATTTCACCCCACAAAAGAAGCGTGGCTTGCGGCAGGATATGATTTTATGAGGGACAGAATCATAGAACAGGCCCAAGAAAACCCCCTGAAAGTAGGATTAACCACCCTGGCATTAACGTGGCAGGTGATCCAAACGAAAGTACTGATAGAGTGCCAAGTAAAAATGATAGAAATAATTTGCCTAGACCTCCCAGGAGGAAAAAAAACTTAGCTTCAAAACTCATTTAGACAGTCAGGAACAAGGCCAAAGCCAGCTGGCAAAAAACACCAGACACTGAGCATCCCTTAAGCTGAAAGGCCTCTCCTGTACAAGATTACCAAACACACGTATGAGGACAAAGGAGAATTAAAAACTCAAATGAATCAACAAGACACAGGAGCAGAAGTAAATTGGTCAAAAAAAGGACAGCTAACTGGTAAAACACAGACAATACAAGTAGGAAACAACAATTAGATAACAACTATGAGAGGGGTCATAGACCAGGAACTCACTGGAGTCAGAGCTGAACAAAATTTAGTGACTATAAATGACCTAGATACGGGTATCCAGGTTCCACCCAACAAACTGAATTAGATGAAAAGTAAATGTAGGAGTAGTAAAAGAAACCACCCTGACAACTCAGACACCAAATACAAAGATAGATTGTCTAAAATAGTGGCCTGATGAATGCAAAATACACATATATTAAAGGTGCTGTGCCCCGAAAAACACCCCAACATCCCGTTAACCCGGGAAGTTTGGGAGAACTGGGGAAGACGATCAATAAACTGGAACAATTAAATTGGAAGAAACTGGAAAACTACCACAAATAACCCTATCATGGGAGTGATAAAACTGGATAAAACATTGAGGATGGTCCCTAACTTAAGGCCCTCAATGAAAGGTAAGCTTCAGACTCTAGGTCACTGATGAATACCTCAAGAGCAGGGAGGAATCTTGAAAACAAGAGATGGAAATCATCCATAGACGTATCCAATGTATTCTGGTCAGTAACAAATTGCCCCCTCTCCACTCAAAAAAACAGGTTTCATTTGGAAGGGAATCACATGGTTTACGGCACCTCATTATGGGATTAAAGAGTTCTCCAAATGTATTCCGACCCCTACTCGAAGAGATCCTAAAAGACCTTCCTGTGCAAATTGCATATCAATGATATCTATCTGACCAGGGATAATGAGAAGGAACATCTCGACCTTTTGGAGGAAGTCATGATGAGAACCACATGAGCAGGATTTCAAAGTAGGCCTTAAAAAATGCAAATTTGCTGTCCACGAGTTAAAAATCCTAGGCTTCGGAATGACATCAACAGGAAAAAAGATCACCCCCAAATACAAGGAAGCCATCAAAGCACTAACCCCCCGCAGAGACCTTAAAAGATCTGGAAAGGTTCCTGGGAAGAGGAGAGTACATTGCAAATCATGTGAGAGGATACTCACAGATAGCAGGTCACTCCATGAAATAAAAGGAACGCTTAGAACAGGAGAACACATCACTCAGTGGAGAAGACTCAGAGAAGCTCTTTTACATGCTGTAGACCTAGAACAGAGAGACAAGGACAAGCCACTAGTAGTAGAAACAGACCTAGAAGAGAAAAGGGATCTATCTAATATCTAAAAATCTACGATCCAAACTACCATGCCTCTAATTGTCATGTACCTTTTAAACCCCACGAGCAAAACATACCCCACAGGAACAAACCCTAGTTGGAATATATCAGTTTTACGGAGCCCTAAAAGAACTTGTACAAAACCAACAAATCTACATTTTTTCCCCATTTCCAGCCTCAAAAGAGAACCTAGTAGATTCAAAAGCATTAGCAAGCTGATGGGGGAAGGGTACGTAACCCCTTCTGTCAGTTAGTTCGTTAGATGCTTTGTTACATGGAAGTTTGCACATACTTATTATGTTATATGTGATATAGTAGAGGGGAATAACAAATTTCTGTTCAATCCTTCGCCCCTTAAGAATACTTTGAGATTCCAACTATGTACTTAAAAGATAAAGAGAAAGACCAAGACCCTCTACCACATAGTATTTTTTCAATCATTTTATGTTTAGACATTATCCTGGAAGAAGTAGACTTAGCAACACTAGGGTTCAGTGCAGTGCTAATATGGCTTGTGTGGATGGCTTATGTTTCATTGATCAGGTAGACCTGGTTTGGCCCTAGGGAGGCTGATGGTAAACACAAATGGTGGGGATATATCAGGGAACAAATCCTGTTACTCCTGTGGAGTGAAAAAAAATCCTGTTCTTGTTCTCTAGCTGCAAATGTGGACTCCTTTGTGGGAAATGCTTATTTTTCTCCATTGCCATTGAACCGATTCTAGTAGGCAAAGATGGAACAATGTCAATCAGTGTTTGTTGTAAAATATTTACTATCAAATCATATGAAAATTGGGATCATTCGACTCCCATCCTCCAAAGAGCCCTAGACTTTTTAATATATTTGGGGAGAATTCATAGTCCCCTCTGAGCTTCGACCAGAGCTTAAGCACAGGTTCCATTTGGGACTAAGGTATGCTTTCCTATCTAAACACCCTGCAGAGGGCCAGCTTGGTTTGGGTTCTGTCCAGGACATAGGTCACTAATATACTGCCTTGTCCCTAGACCAACATCAGTGAAGAGAACTGACCTAATCCTGACAGTCCCCAAAACTCTCCCAGCACTAGCCTCACTCCCTGAGTGGAAATTGGTGTTCCACAAGTGCACACCGGTCCCCTGGCCAGTGCCACCAGAGGGTAAGGAGGAAGAGAACAAGGCAGCAGCTCAGTGGATCCTGCCCCAGAATCAGGGATATATAGACCTGAAAGACGAGAAACCTGGCCTCCCCTGAGAAGCTGACTACTACTCAGAACTGATGGCACAGATGGGCTCTGATAGAGTAAAATTGTATATAGTTATCACACATTTGTATTATCCATCTATGATTAAACTATAACGTAAAAGGCCCCTCATGCCTTAGATTGTGAGAATAGAAGTGCTGTGCAGAGATGTTCTCTTCTACAGGAAACATCAGCGGACACGAGAGAACAGCTCCTCGTCCTGTCCTTGACACCACTGTCTGGAACCAGACGTCCGGAGAAGATAACATATCACCATATAAAGAAACACTTTGTTAACATATACAATGTGATTTATGTTTTAGCACTGCAGACTGTGCACGCCCTGATCTTAATAAAAAGCAAGGCAACGGCAGAGATGAACTTAGAGCGGGTAGAGACGAACTTAGAGCGGGTTTGAGATTGTAACTAAGCAAGTCTCTGTCCGTTCTCCTCGCGAGTAAGAAATACATTCACATATCTTCTCTCTTTTGTGTGTGTTGTTTGATATGTTAGGTGGTGTAAACCTAACAGGCTCCATTGATGAACATGACTTACCCCCTGCTGAACCTGTCCCTTCCCACCAAACACATATGCAGCTATATAACCGCCATGGTCAGAAGCTCAGTGACAAGCAGCTCTTCAATCCCATGGTTTAGATGCAAAATTTGTTCCATCAGACTAGGCTGGGTGCCATACCACCAGCCTTTCCACCAGCCAGGCAGCAAATCTAAGTATTTTGATTATCAGGAATCAGCTATGTTTGCTCCTGGAAGGACTGCTATCAAAATCACTCTAGAAAACGCTATAGAAAACAATAGGACACTTTAAGTGACACTATAAAAAACACTATAGGATACTGTAGAAAAAATTTAGAAAACACTAAAGGACACTTTAAGAAACACTATAGAAAACACTATAGGACACTGTAGGAAAACACCATAGAAAACATGACAGGATACTTTTGAAAACACAACAGGAAACACTATAGGACACTATAGGAGACACTGTAGGAAAAACTGTAGGACACTAGGAAACACTGTAGAAGGCACTATAAGACTCAGTAGGATACAGGACACTGTAGGCAGGGGTTAAAGTGGGATTTGGCAGTTGGGGGAATTCTAAGTGAAGTGGGAGTTAGGGGCACAATGTAGGGGAACACAATAGAAGACTCCAGAAAATGCTGCAGGCTGATCTATGAAACAGGACATTGTTGCAAACAATATAGAACACTACAGGATACTATAGGAAACAACAAAGAAAACAGTATAGGACACTGTAGGCAATGCTATAGAAGACAGTATAGGACACTGTAATAAACACTATAGAAAAAACTGTAGGACATTATAGGAAACATTATAAGAAACACTATAGGACACTGGAGGTAACAGTATAGAAAACCGCACAGGACACCTTAGGAAACACTATAGAAAACACTATGGGACACTGTAAAGAACAATATAGAAAAACAATACTATAGGACAATGTAGGAAACACTATAGAAAACATTATAGAAATCATTATAGGACACTGCTGGGGAAACTACAGAAAACACTACAAGACATTGTAGGAAATAGAACACTCTAGGAAACACTATCGAAAAAACTATAGGACACTACACTGAGCTAGTAACAGACCCTGAACAGTTCTGTTCTACATGTTTCGCAACCAGTACGATGTCAGGCAGTGTTTATTTTTACCCAATCATGTTGCACTTTTTCAGTGGAGACAGATTGGCACAGGCTGCTTAATGGACAAGCTAGGGGAAAGATGCCTCTATTCCTCTATTCTATTCGGTGTTGTTTTTGTGGCAAGTGATGGAGACTGGGTCCCTGACACAGGCCCCACAGGAGGTAATGAATTACACTGTGTAATTTGTGTCAGGTTATCCAAGATGCTAAATTTATTGGACATCACATTGGATATCACAGTTAAAATGCAAGAGGATCACCCTGAATGTACGCAACACAGCCGTTTTCTCACATGAAAGCCTAGTGGATCTTGGGTACAAGCTTGTGAGCCAAGTCAATACATCACATAATATAATGACAGAATCAAAACCATGCTCTTTATATGACGATTAATTGTTACCTGTATGTGCAACATAGAAATTTAAGATGTTTTTATCTAGTTCAAAATCAGTTTTTTCAAGGCAAAGTCAGCAAGACAATTAATCTAAACACAAATTATCTTTTTTTGTTTAAAGACCACAGTGACAAATACCAAATCATGCTAATGGCTAGACAGATGTTTCCAGTGAAAAGTAATTTTTTTATGGAATGTTATGAGAATGCTACGATTGCTCCTAATGGATATTTACTGGTTGATTGTAAAGCCAGGACACGTGACCACCTCCGTCTTGAAACTGGCTCGCTTTCTGGCCTGCCTGTTGTGTATGTACCTAAGAACAAATAAAATCCTGTCTGAACACGAAAAGAAACTTATCTCTATTGAAACTCCTACAAAATGCATCTAATACTCAGATTTTTCACGTTATTCAATCTGCTTCCAAAGACTTTATTTTGACATTTTGTGGAATAGCCTTGAATATTCTAAAAGGCAAGGTACTTTTAAACAAAACACAGTATCAAAAGTTTAAAAAGAAGATGGCGGAGATTAGACTAATAGTTGATTAAAAGGTGTGCGTGTCAAAGAAAAAGAGGTTTATCAATTAGTCCAGTGGATTTCTCTTACCTATCTTGAGTAGTACCCTTTACATTGAGTTTCATTGCCTCAAGACAATAAGAGAAAATATGGAGCATGCTCAGAAAATGTTTCTTGTACCTCAACAACAACTTGATCTTTTAAGAAGACAACCTACATGAGTCTATTCAAGAAATTGTAGAAAATGAGCTTGATTGTGCCATTAAAGACATTTTTGTGCAGAAAAGTGATGATAATCATGAAAAGGCTAAAAAGTATTCTTTGGCATTGCAGAGATTTCTTAGAATGGTAAAGCAAGGGGAAAGGGAACAGCATAGGTTAACTTTTATCTTTCCTGATTGGTGAGGATGGTTCAGAACATGCTAACACAGTCAATGAAGAAAGAGAAGATTCAGTGATTGATGAAATTTTTTAGAAACATGTCACGAGACAGTAAAAATATATAGCATAGCGTATTATTGAAGACTACGAATTGTGTAGAAGAGAATCGGAACCCATCTGGCCCTGGTGAAGGTTTTCTCTCGCAGTCTCAGGTGTATGACTTGCTAAAAAATGTTAATCTCACAGTGTACCTGATGGTTGACGCCCTGTAGGTTGGAAGGATTACGTTAAACCCTTAGCTATGTTGAATATACCTTTATTAGTCTTACCAAATCACCCCGTCAGGAAAAAAATTACAGAGTTTAAGGAAAAAAATTCTTTTTCGCGGATTTAAAAACCATAAAGTCATTTATAAACAGGCTGTCACTGTATTTTCACATCAATTCCTCATACGATAGTACATACAGTTTTGTCTTCAAACAGCTGTGCACATATCCTGTATTTGTTTCACTAAGTGTTAAATAGCTGAATAATTTCTCTTGAGAAATATAGCAACTGATAATGAAAAATGTGAATGTGTAGAGGGTTCCCAAAACTATCAAAGATTAACCCCACACCTTACTTATTAATGTATACAGTGAGCCAATCATGTAAGACAGGTCTGTATTTAGGACACACTCTTTAACAATTGCTTTAGGGAGCATGAAAACACCTTGACAGAGAGACTTTGTTTTTCCAATTTATCAAGAATTTCTGTGAGTTCAATTGTATTGATATTGTGACTTATTTAACAATTAGAGGAAGTCCATTAAAACTTGTCTGCATGCAGAAATTCCCAGAAATGATGCGTAAAACGAATTACAAATTAAATTCATCATGCGTTGAAGGAGGTTTCTAAAATTATCCTCTAATCTGACACCGAATACAGCTGATGATATTCTCTTATTACCTCTTGCAAATTTAGGTTGAAAAGGTTTCGAGGGGTAGGACTCTCCATTGGCATTAAAACATAAAGACTCTGTATCATGATGGTTAAATGCAAATGTGTTATTGGCATAACCTGTAAAAGCTTCATGATCTACAAATCCTGCTCCACGAATATATTTTCTTGATTACAAACTTTTATGCCTGCAGGAATATTAAAATTCTTGAGACACACTCTGTCGATAGGGTATTTTGCATTCATATATATTAGAGCTTTAGCATGTCCTAATTTAACAGCAGGAGATACTGTAACCTTTTTTACAAGGAGACTAGCTGACATAATATTGACCTGAATTTCCTCTACTGTATTGCACCTTAAACAAAATTCATTGATAGCTCTTATAAAATTGATCTTAAGATCAATAACATTTATCAGCAGTTTGTGTTGAAGAAAAAAGGTGTATTGGGGCAATCAGTTCTACCACACAGCCTCCTTCGAAATACCCCATTCTCTTGATAAGTCCTTCATTATCCCATCCTGCCATTACATTGTCCTTAGGTCCTGCAGTATCCATGCAAAACGAACCAGATCCAAACTGTGTCTGCAGAGTATCCTTTCCATAATTCAAAAGACACTCTATAATACATCGATAAGGATAGGTGTTTGATGATTCTGTTATGAGTCTATCCCCCCGCGAAATGTCAACTTGTGAAAATATTGTACAACCCACGTAGTTAATAAATCCCATTTTGTCTCCTTGAGCCAAATTTCCAACGTTAGCCTTGGTGATCTTAACACGCCTATAAAGATGAGTGTTGTACAGGTACAGATAGTCTTTCTGCTTGCTGAAATAAAAAAATCAAGCAGAGCAGAATCCAAAATTGATGTAAGCGGGGGTATTTCAATGAAGACGCTTTTCTCTATACTTGTTTGTTTTAGAGGCACCAGAAAAAGATCTAATTCCGATTTTACATATTCTTTTTGACATATTCTATAACAATGCCATTCCTACTAGAATATATCCTTAGTTCTTCTCTTAAGATGTTTTGCCAACTTCCTTTTCCTCACTTGTGTTTTTTTTCTTGTCTTACTAATACTCTTAATTGAAATTCGCTAGTGCCTCTTCAGTTGGGAACTCCTCCCTTGTCCTGGCAGGTGTTTTATTGGTCAATCGACACTGCCATTTTTCCTGACCCCTCTTGTTGTCTGTTACTATGGCTCATGATTTTGGTGATAACATCAGAAACAGTGTCTTTAGCAGCTGTCTTCAAATGTGGTGCAGCGACCGTAATTCCTCTCTTCAACAAGGAAAATGCTTCAAGCCACAAAAAATTCCTCCAAACAAACCAGTATGGCGCCAGTCTTGGTAAATCTCCACCCGCTTTTGCCATATTGTACGTGATGTATTTGTCCATACTATGTAGGCACGGTTGATATATGGCTGCTCCTTTCTAAAAGTTATATTTGACTTATATTATGACGTTTCTGCATTTTAAAGGACTATGTTTTTTCTGATCTGACTTGAGAAATATCTTGATGCGGTCAATTTGCGTTTTACAGAGCCTAAGGTAATGTGACCTGTTGTACGTCCTTGTGATTGTGTGATTGTTTGGCCCTGTTAAAAGAGGTACATAGCTGTCATCCACATTTTACTGCTCTATGATGTCAGTACAGACAAACATATTGTATATGCCCGCATTGATATCTGCTCGGTATGATGCCTGATATATTTTGGATGATATTTCCTCTTCACTTAAAATAGTATCTCCAGGAGTTTAAAAGGATACACCAGGTTTAAATCCTAACAGTTGAATGAGTTTTCCATGAAATGTTAATCCTATGTCTCCTGTTGTTGGTTTGGCCAGCTTTGTTCTAAAATTTGCTAACATTTTGTTAGGGTAAAATGTTGCTGAAAAATTGCTAAGCAGTGTAACAAAGAATACTTCCCTATCTGTGTCATGCAAAACGTCTCAGTAGTGCAGCACGCTTGAACCCCTACAGTAGCTGAATAAACTGTTTCACTGAAATTCAGGAATTAAATTTACCCGGCCATCCGATCCCTTTGATTAATACCATATTTTGCACCCGTCTTCTCTTTCTGGATAAGATCTTTCCTAATTTGAAAGTTTTTTGCTTATCCACAAATAACTTTCTGTAATTCTGGCTCTTAAAAAAGATCTCTGTAATATTTCCTGATCGTAATCTTTTAATCTGTAGACAAACAGTCTAAGAGGCACACAAAATATTCATCTGTATAATTTTGTACATAAGCCTTTTTTTTCCACTGTATCACCAAATTCATATTTAATATTAATAAATCCTTCATCTTCTGTTTTAAACAGATTGCTTAAAGCAATGTGTTCATTATATTTTGTTGCCTCAGATGGTTTCATCTTAATGCTACGAAGATAACTGCGATTGTAGGCACTTATTAAATCTTGCAAAACATCCAAATAACATTTAGAAATATCGTTTGATAAATATCTCCACATTTTAGTTTTAAGTCCTGTTGAAACGCTCAATAATGCTAGCCTTTGTCTTATTCGATGTTGTGAAGTGAATAATGTTATTTTTTCTGATTAATCTGTCAAACTCCCTGTTTAAGAATTCCTTCAGCTAAACTGTCTTTAAATGCCATAGTGACGTTTTCCACTGAAAACAAGTCTATACATGTTAATAGATAACGTACCACATTGTTTTCTTTATGGTAATCTGACATGTCCATTAGATCTACCTGGATCTGCCAATCTATTTTATTTACTAAAACCCTGTTTCTCTTAAAATGTACAAGTTACTTTTTTTGTAAACATCCTATTTTAAGAGCCATTTTTATGTCAGAATCTGCTAAACGAGTACTGGTATTTTCAAACACTGTCTGTTTTAGATTTTGTATGCCCCCATACCCCCCTGTATTTTCTGGTGCATAGTATATCTTTTTTATAACCTCCTCCATAGTTACTGTCATAAAGATGAACACTTAATTCAATTCAGTTCAATTCATAACGTTTGTGTGTGGCAGGGGCATAGCACAAAGCAGCTTCCACATAAAGATTTATAATAATAATAATACTAATAATACAATTAATAATATTACTACTAATAATAATCAGACCAAATATAATAATAATAATAATAATAATAATAATAATAATAATAATAATAATAATAATAATAATAATAATAATAATAATAATAATAGAAGAAATATACATTGAGCAGGATCATGGGGGCAGTAGGTGCTTTGTAGGTACAGATCCAGACTCTGCAGCTCCAGGTGCAGAAATAGCTTCAGAAAGTGACAGGTGGAGAGGGAAGAGAAAGCACAAAACTATGTGAGAGAGAAGAAGCCAAGTTAGTAACAAACTCACTGTTTGTATTAAGGGATTTTATTTCTGACACATGCATACATCATTAATAGTCTTGTCTTACAGGAAATAACATTGTGTGGAAAACAGACAAATATGTTTTACAGGGTTACACATTTCAAAAAATCAAAACATGCATTTGGATTTTTTTCTAAATAGTGATTCTACTAGACAACGCATTACATTATTCACACTCACATGTTGTTTTCTGCTTGACATCAAAACACACAAATCTATACTAAAGGCACAAAAACAAACCACATGATCCTTGTGGAATTCATTATCCTTCAAAGGAAGGACTTACAACATCGACAAAAGCAGATTTCACATCTGTATATTTATCAGCAACCATTTGTACCATAGCATAGAAATCCTCTGCCACTTGTCTAACCCATTTTGTCTGATTTTAAAATCTAGGGCAACAATGTGTTCTGTTAATGTCATGTATTACATTATCAAAAGCATCACACCACAGATTTCTCATCTCATACATATCATTTTTTGACATAATTTAGCAGACTAGATATGTTTCCCATTACTCTTAAGTGTTTCTTTTCCCACTCCAAATGTTCAGAGATTCTTGAACTACAGTGTTCAGTCTTTCGTTTCCACTAGTTATCTGTTATAGTTTTTTTTAGTGAGAAATGGTTTAGTCAGCCAATTCTGCAAAACAGCATGCATCACACCATGCATAAGGCCGCACACCTGTACAAACATAGGCTACATATTAGAACAGACAAAGTGCACGCGGCCAAATTTTAAAACAGGGATTGAGTCACAGGGCATCTATTTTCTTTATCATCTTTATAAAAAATCTTCATTTTGAGATATTTTTAGTGCTTGTAGATCTTATACTATCTGAATAAGGTATCAATGCGTAAGAAAAAAATGAAGCTTTCTCTGACAGTCACTCCACTGGACTAAAAAAAAAGGTAGTAAACCATGTTTCCCATTCTTCAGATGTAAGGGGGTAGAGATTTTGTTCATCAAGAGTACCCTTCTGAGCGTCATGAGCAACAGTGTTGTCCAGACACTGTCTGATAAATATGTAGGATTCAGGAACGTAGTTCTCTAACTCTGTTTCTAAACAGGTCCCTCCAGACACTGATCCATCCCGTTGTGTTGTGTACACGCCTTTGGAGCTACTTAGCTCTTTACAAATTTTGCTCCTGAAATGATCCTGCCAAAATGATTCGCAAAAAAACATGGATGTTAGGTGTTGCTCCTTGAAGAAACAATATTTTAGAAAACACTACATAAACACTGTAGGAAACACTCTAGAAAACATTATAGGACACTGTAGGAAACATTATAGAAAACACTATAAATCATGATATGACGAAATTTAGTCCAGTGGCAGGTTGAAGGAGAAAATAGGCAAAATTTTGATGGCAAAAGTGTTGGGTGATGGCAGCTTGTTAATCAAGTGGAAAGGTGAGGAGCAGAGACAGAAAGCAATGAAGATGATTGAAGTGTGTAACAAAATGGTGGAGATAGCCAAGAAGACAGGTGATGGGCCCTTTATGAGAGGTGTTATATAGTATCCCATTGGAGGAAAAGTTGGAGATTTTTAAGTCAAGCATAAGAGGTGGTAAAGTTACAATGTACAAGTGTATGTCCCGCCATCCTTGATATGTTTCAAATGCAAAAATATGCACATATTGCGGCAGGGTGTAAAGGGAAACAAATTTGTGGAAGTTGTGGAGATGATCATGAATATAGGAAATGTGAGGACAAGCCAGAGTTGAAATGTGTTATTTGCGGAGCTGCACATAGTATGGCATAAAGTGACTTTGAAGTGAGAAAGATCGCAGTAGATGTGAAGAGGCTAAGAGCAAGCATGGATCTATCTTATGCAGAAGCAAGAAAGGTGGTTCAGAGGGAACATAGAATGGAGAGGAGAGAAAAAGAAATATCTGAGAAGGAACAATCAACTGAACAACATGTGATAAAGAGTCAGATGGGAGATGGAAATTGTTGGAAAAATTCCTACCCTTAATGCTTATGACTGTGTAATCACCTCATATTGACCTCGTATTATTACTTGTGTGAGAGTCTGTGCAACTATCTCATGAGAAAGAGGCTGCGCCCAGGGGAGGAAGTGAATACCAGAGAGGAACAGGGCACTCCTGTTCCTCTCCTCAAGGCCATCTCACTTATCTATTCCTGTATGATAAGCAAAGAAATTTCTTCACCAAGTGTGATATATGTCAGCGAGAATGCAAGCCTCTGCCCATCTGGCGTTATAAAAGTCTCATGTGAACTCTATATTTTTGGAACATTTGCACTGCAGGCTCTCTGTATGTAACTTGTTCCCTTGCCGCAAGAATAAACAACCTACTCTTGTGAATTTCAGACGGTGTTCCTGAGTTTGTTTTGGACTTTTCCTATCAACTTGGTCCTTCGAGCCGGATGTCAACAGCCTCTCCACTGTCCATACCAACAGGACCTGAGAACCCTGCACGGGGGAGTCTGGGACTCCTGAGTAAAAAGACAACCAGCACAGAGTTTGACTTTTAAAAAGAGGCCAGGTCCTGCTGGACTATGGAAGGGTGACGAGATCTACGAACAGTGATACCAGGACGTCTGATTCATAAGGTAGGATTTTAAAATAAGAGCAGAGATCTTAAAAATAGAGCTCAGGGATCTCCCTAGGGGTTCGAGTCCCCTGGTAAAAGGGTCGAGCAGGACCAATAGTCCATCGTCTATGTGAGAAGACTACAGGAATAAATAACTCCGTGCGCATGTTAAAAATAGAGAGGAGAAAGAAAAAAAAAGGCGTAAAATAGTTCAGGGAACTATAAGTAGTAAACTAGGTTTACTAAAAGTATGAGAAACAGAGAGGGGAAACCTCCATTGTCAACAAACTCTCTGGCCATGGAAACCTGGCGGTGATAACTGAAGCGGCACTCATCAAATAGGACCAGTTGCTTGGGCGAACTCCATACAAACTGGTTGGCCACAAGTAAGAAAATGGAGAATTGCAGTAGTTGTTCTAAAAAGAACAGTGATAATCTCACTGGAAATGCAAAATTAATGTTCACCAGGCATCAGGATAACATAAAATTCTTAAGAAAATGGGAAAAGAAATACGGGTTTTCAGGAAAGTTAGTAACAAGTGACTGTTAGGATTTGGTGAAAGAAATAGAAGAGAAAATGAAGGGAATGCCTAAAAAAAGTAAAAATGAAGGTCTTATGCAAGCAAGAAACTGGTTAGCAGAAGCAAGTAGAAGGCAAGGAGGGATAAAAAAGGGTAAAGAAGATAGAGACAAAGAAACAAAGACTGAAACAAAGACTGAAGTAATGGCCTTGACTGACAGAGTAGATGACAATGACTGCAGTAACCCGGCCACCCTATTTCAACCCGTATGCAGGAAATTACAGCTGCATCGAGCGAAAAGGATTCCGGGCAGGATGTGGGAGCGCTGTTGTGGTGCAACGTTACGCTGTCAACTAACGGCAAAGGCATTCAGGACGACTGGTTAAAAAAATCAGTCCACTCCTCGCGCTGAGGTGTGGTGGTTCTGTGGAGGAAGGACACTCAGATCCACGTCGCCTCATGACTGGAGGGGGAAATGTGCTCTAATCCAACTGGTCATGCCGTTTTACTTATTGCCTCTGACTAATCCTGTTGCATCAAGAAAAATGTTAAAATCACATAGGTCAAAACGCACAGCAACTTCTCCTCTCGGTTCGTTTGATTCACATGTATACATCAATGAGATCGGTGTGCCCCGTGGGGTACCTGATGAATACAAAACTTGCAACCAAGTTATCGCGGGATTTGAATCATTATTCTTCTGATGGGCTATGACCAATAAAAATGTAGATTGGATAAATTAGATTTATTATAACCAACAACGGTTCGTGAACTACGCACGAGATGGGTTTAAAGGCATAGCGGAGCAAAACTAGAGCTAGAAAACTAGCTTAATGGCATGGCAGAACAGAATGGCCCTAGATATGCTCTTAGCTGAAAAAGGTGGTGTTTGCAAAGTGTTTGGTGATATGTGCTGTACCTTTATTCCAAACAACACAACCCCTGATGGAAGCATTACTAGAGCCATCCAGGGTTTGACAGCTCTCTCAGAGGAGCTGGCAGAAAATTCAGGCGTGGATAACCCCTTTACCAGATTAATGGAGAATTGGTTTGGGAGATGGAGTGGATTAATCTCTTCTTTTCTAGTCTCTATTGCAGTTGTAGTAGCCCTCCTCTGTGTCTGCGGTTGTTGCTGCATACCATGCCTACGGGGACTTATCCAAAGACTAATTGATACTGCCATAACAAAGACAATGATGTATCAACAAATACGAAACTGATGATTATGAGGATGTATCTGATTCCGTTGCCTATACTTAAGAAGGTACCCTGTGCTGATGAGTGAATGGCCCATGAAGTATACTTTGAAAATCTGAATGAAGTGTGGTGTATGGATACTACAGATGTACTCTGACTCACTTGTGTAAAAAAACCAAAAAACTCTGATTTTATTGTTTTTGCCATTTTTTTACAATGTTTTTGATTTTGTGCATAAAGTACAAAACAGGAGGGAAATGTTGGAAAAATTCTTACCCTTCATGCTCATGACTGTGTAATCATCTCGTATTGAACTCATATTATTACTTGTGTGAGAGTCTGTGCAACTATCTCATGAAGATGGAGGCTACGCCCAGGGGAGGACGGGAATACCAGAGAGGAACAGGGCACTCTTGTTCCTCTCCTCAAGGCCATCTCACATATCTATTACTGTATGATAAGCAAATAACTATCTTCACCATGTGTGTGATATATGTCAGCGAGAATGCAAGCCTCTGCCCATCTGGCGTTATAAAAGTCTCATGTGAACGCTGTATTTTTGGAACATTTGCACTGCAGGCTCTGTCTGTAACCCTTGCCGCAAGAATAAACAACCTACTCTTGTGAATTTCAGATGGTGTTCCTGAGTTTGGTGTAGAAATTTCCTATCAGAAATAAATTGCTGGTAATGAGGATAATTTTGTGTATTTCATGGCTGAAGTATTTAACTGCACGTCCCAAGCAAGCGGGAGATCTGAGAAGATTGAAATAATTGTAAAACATGCAGCAAGATATTTACTATTCAAGGAATTTTTGGGATGGACGTTCAGGAAGAGCTTAAAAAATAGGAACAGTTAAGCAAAGAATACTGTTTACAGGATTAGTTTTACTCACGTTAATTCTTCAGTGGAATGCAAGGAGTCTGCTGTCAAATGGCCAAGAATTTTATAGGGTTTCTTAAGGGGTTAGAATATAAACCCGATATAATATTTCTAGAAGAGGCATGGCTTAAACCGGATTTAGATTTTGTGATTTATGGGTACGTCTGCATAAGAAGGGATAGAAAAGGGATAATGAGGGAGGATGTGCTATCTTTATTAGGCAAGGAATGTTTTGTGTAGCGAAATAGAAAAAGGGAAAGATCTGGAGTACATAGTTGTTAAGGTTTGGTTAGGGGATGGAAGTTTGGTTATTGTGAATTTCCATAATTCATGTCAGAGGTTGGAATTGGAAGAGCTGGAGGCAATAAAGGGGTTCGATAGAAGAAGGGTCTATTTGTGTGGTGATTTTAATTTCCATAGTACTCTTTGGAGAGGGGATAGGACTGATAGGAATGGTTTGATAGTGTAGAATTCAATGGATTTGGGATTTGTGTGTTTAAATGATGGGAATTTCATGAGGATTTATTGTAGTACAGGCAATGAGTCAAGTTTAGACTTGACATTAGCATCACAGCCATTGGGAAGTAATGAATCATACAACTGTTGGAAGTGATCATTACCCCATTATATGTAAAGTAGGTGGGTGGGCTTAGAAGAGACAACAGAATGGTGGGTATTTGGAAAGGTTTAGCGGGAAAAAATTTAGAGATAAGTTAAACAAGTTTTAAAAATATAGATAGAGAACAGGGTGTAGAAATATTTAAGAGAAAGGTCAGATATGCTATTGGGCTGCTATTGGGGCTGACTGGAGCTACCAATCAGACAATTATAAGGAAAACTGGTATTAAAAGGTAGAAGTTGGTTCTGTGGTGGAATGGTGAATGTAGTAAGGTAATAAAAAAACATTAAGGCTTTTAAGGTATTAAAAAACACTCAATTTCCCACATTTCATACAGTATAAAAATATGCAAGCAGTGGTTGGAAAGACTATTAAAGAAGCAATAAGGAAATACTGGACGGCATTTTGTAACGCCATAAGGAGAAACACTCTGATTAATCAAGTTTGGAGAATGATATAGAAAATGAGGGAATAAGACGGGAGTAGTGTAAAATGTTAAATGGTGGCATGCTGGCTAGTGAAGATGAAGCAAAAGCAGATACAGTATGTTAGTTAAGGCATTAGTTGAAGTTCATTGTTTTGGAAATACGTCTAAAGAGAGGATAAGAATCTACAGATCTGCTCTACCTTGTTGAGCCATCTATCTGGTGTAGCATCAATCCATCCATCCATTTTCTGCCACTTACCAAAGTCAGGTCGCGTGGGCAGCAGGTTATGCAAGGCATCCCACGTCCTTCTCCCCAGCAACGTTTTCCAGCTCCTCCCCGAGGTGTTCCCAGGCCAGATGAGATATATAATTTCTCTAGTGTGTTCTGGGTCTACCCCGGTGTGTCCTACCAGCTGGACATGCTCAGAAGACCTCCCAGGAAGCATCCTAATCAGAAGCCAGAACCATCTCAACTGTCTCCTTTCAACTTGAAGGAACATTGGCTCTACTCTGAGTTCCTTATGGATGTCACAGCTCCTTACCCTATATTTAAGGCTGAGCCCAGCCCCCCTACGGAGGAAACTCATTTCAACAACTTGTATCTGCAATCTCATTCTTTTGGTCATTACCCAAAGCTCATGACCATTGGTGAGGGTCAGAAAAAAAGTGAACCAACACCCCGGTCTGCCAGTGAAGAGGCGTGTCAGCCAAGACAGTCCAAAAATGTCCAGAGCCTTTAGCATCTCAGGGTGAATCTTATCCATGCCTGGATCCTTGCCACTGAGGAGCTTCTTAGCCACCTTAGAAACCTCTACCAGAGATATAAGTGAGGCTTCCCCCAAGGGTCCAAACTCCAGCCTCCTCCTCAGAGGACATGTTTGTTGGGTTCAGGAGTTCCTCAAAGCGTTCCCCCCAACACGACGATCCCTAGTCCAAGTCAGAAGTTCTTCTCCCCTGCGAAAACATCCTTGGCAAAGCCCTGCTTTCCCTTTCTGAAGGGGCTGGATGGTTTGCCAGAACTTCCTTGAAGCCAACTGAAAGTCGTTCTCGAGGGCTCCCCGAACTTCTCCCACAACCAACCCCTCTGGCCTGCCAGTACCTGTCTGCTGCTTCAGAAGACCCCTCGGCCAGCCAGGCTTGAAAGGCCTCCTTCTTCAGCTTGATGACTACCCTCACCACTGGTGTCCAACAGTGGGTTCTCAGGTTACCACCATGACAGGGACCGATGACCTTCCGTCCACCACCCCTGACAGCTGTGTCCACAATGGAGGCTTTGAACATGGCCTACTCAGATTCCATGTTCTCAACCTCCCTCGTGCAAGACATTCCCAGTTCACCCTCACTGCACGTTTGGGTTTGCTGGGTCTGTCTGGCTGCCTCCCCCGTCATCTGATCCAACTCACCACCAGGTGGTGATCAGTTGACAGCTCTGCTGCTCTTTTACCTGATCTTCCAAGACATACAGCCGTAGATCAGATGATATGACCACAAAGTTGATCATTGATATTAGGCCTAAGGTCTTCTGGTACTAAGTACACTTATGAACCACCTTATGCTCGAACATGGCGTTTGTTATGGCCAATCCATGGCTAGCATAGAAGTCAAAAAACAAAACACCACTCGGGTTCAGATCAGGTAGGCTGTTCCTCCTAATCACCCTGCTCCAGGTTTCTTGAAGTTTGCCCTTCATCTGGTTTTTGTGTCTGATGTAGTATTAGAGGTCATATTACATTTATATAACAAGGTTTGGCAGGAAGGAAAATCCATCTAAATATAGACCAATTGACCATTGACATCCGACATGTGTAAAATTATGGAACATATGATCACAGTAAGACTAACTTATTATTTGGAAGTAAGAATTCTTAGATCAAAACATCAAAGTGGATTTAAAAAAGGAAGCTGAATAATGGATCTGTTTATATGCATAGAATCAGAGGTGAGGAATGCAAAAGTGAATAAGGAGGTAGTGGTAGCAGTATTTTTTAATGTGGAAAAAAGTTTATTTTTTATCTTGGAAAGAGGGGTTATTAATTTAATTAAAAAGATAAGGAATATCAGGTAAAATGCTTAGATGGGTGAAGGAATTTTTGTAAAGACATTCTAGAGGGGAGAGCACCAAGAACTTTTCTTAGCTAGCTATTCTGTGGATGATGGAACGCCACATGGAAGTGTTATAAGTCCTTTGCGGTTTTCAATAATGATTGATGATTTGTTTGATAATAATGGGCAAGGTATATGGAGATCTCTGTTGGCAGATAATGGTACACTATGGATAAGAGGGAGAAATGTTGAAAATGTTGTGAAACAGTTGCAGGAATCGATGAAAAGAGTGGCGCAGTGGTCTTTGCAATGGGGACTTAAATTTTCTATTGAGAAAAAAAGAAGACTGAGGTCAAACTGTATTTATAAAATTGAAAATAAGTGTAAGAAAGTTTTAAATGTGATGAGATGCTTAGTGGGAACAGAGTGGGGAGCTGATGGGTGACCAATTAAAGGAAAAAACTGAAAATGAGTGGAGAAATGCCACTCTCTATAGGACAAGAGGGGTCGCTGAAAGGTTTGATGAGTATGAAAATTATGTGAATCATATGCCATGGGCTTCACAGTCACCAGATCTCAACCCAATTGAACACCTATGGGAGATTTTGGACTGACGTGTATGAGGGAATATCTTCTGTTCTAGTTACACCCCTCCAGTAGAGTTCAGGAGACTTGTAGAATCTATACAAAGGTGCACTGAAGTTGATCTGGAGGCTATTGGTGGCAGAGCACCTTACTAAGACACTTTAAGTGGGTTTTTCCTTTAATTTGTCGACCGTCTGTATATAGGTTTAATAAAATAAGGTCCGGATTATGGATGTGTGCATATGGATTGATGTCTAAAACACTGTTGACAATATGTAGTAGGGTTTTTAAAACAACATCTGTGCCAGCATTGCAGGTAGAAATGGGAGCAATGCTGATGGAGTTAAGAAGACAGCCACTTATGACGACATATCAGGTCAATTTACAAGGACATAATAACATATCCTACAATAAGTGCTAATGAGCCATGCTGGGAACATGAAAAAGGCCAAAATAGCTTTGGTTGGGTTGTTAAAGAAGGCTAATGAAATGGGTATAGTGGATAGGAGTTACTCTCCAACTGTTGTAATGCCACCTATACCTCCTTGGTTACTGCCACAGCCATAGATGGATCTTAGCCTCCTTGAATGGGTAAGAAATGAACATGGAGCAAATTGTAAGATTATTAATTCACATCAGGAGGAACAATTACGGTTACTTACAGATGTATACAGATGGTTGTAAAGACCCAAAGACAGGTAGAACAGCAGCAGCAGTAGTAATCCCTGAGTTTAATGTTGAGTGTGGGAAAATTTACCGATGACATATCTGTTTGAGCATGTGAGATGATGGCCATGGTTATTGCCTTGCAGTGGGTAGAGGGTGTCGGTCCATAGAGAGTCATAATTGCACCGGATACTTGTACAGTATTTACAGTGTTTTAAAATTTTGCAACTCGAGGTGTAGAGAGGATTTGTTTGAAATACTGCAATCATTATTCAGAATTAGACAAATGCAGTTGTCTATTAGTTTTGTGTGGGTCCCTGCTCATATTGGAATTGTTGGGAATGAGAAGACGGATAAAGCCGCAAAAAGGTCCTTGAAGACTGGGAGTAGTCACATCATTTTAAATATTAATAAATTAGAAGCTAAAGTGGTGATTATGGGACTAATCCAAAAGAAATGGCAGAATGAATGGAACAAAGAAAGTAAAGGAAGATATGTTTTTAAAAATAAACTATTAGTTGCGAGTGCAGGGTCTGGAGGAAAAAATATTATTTTATTTGGTTCATTTTTATGTATTGCTTTGTCTTTTTTTTTTTTTTGCTTTGATGGAAATTCTTTTTTTTTTTTTTTTGCTAAAAATTTTAAAGAGAGCTCAGATCAGTCGGTGGCGGTAATGCATCCGAAAGCTTTATGCCAGCCGCCGATAAAACCTAACAGAAGAAAAAGTCGCGATTCCGGGAGGAACAAACGTAGTACGCACATGAATGTAAACAGAAAAAATATTTTCTTCGATAGGAACCGTCTCTTATGGCGTACACATCACGGAGACTGACCATTACTGTTACCGTATCCTCTCTAACGCGTGAGCGTATGAGGCTCAATTATTGTAGAACCAACATCTAGTCAGTAGTTTGGCTAGAAGAGCTGTCGAGGTGAAGCAGTTATACGGGATGGAGACTTGTGTGACCCTGCACTCTCAGCTGGCTTCAATCATGGAGGTGTGAGCTAACGCGGCACTGGCGGAGATCTGCCACCTGGTTGACGTCCCTGAGGCTGGAGATGTCCCGGAGCCAGAGGAAAAACCTGGCTCTGAGGGGCCACTTGCGACAGAGGTTAGCCTGCTCTTTCCCAAGATATTACAATTTAGTATCATGGACTATGTTACACACCAGGGTCCACTCAAAAGTTAGACATTTTAACATCATGAAATTAAAAGGTTCTTAGTGCTGCCGCCTCCACAAGATTACGAGCTGTCCTCTCGTTCTCCCTTTCTCCTTCTAAAAACATCTTTTGATGTTTGGAGAGCATTTTTTTGTTGTAATGACTAGAGCTTTTAGAGCTGAATAGATATTGAGATTAGTCAATTAATAGATTAGTTGATTATTTGATCCACAGAAAATTAATCAATTATTTTTGTATTTTTTTCATTGCAAATATATGAAATTTTGGCTGTTTCCAGTTTCTCAAATGTGAGATCTGATGTTTTTGTTTGTCACATATGATAATAAATTGACTATTGATCAGACAGAATAAGACGCTTGAATACATCACCTTGACCTGTGGCAATTTTTTTACTTGACATTTTAAAAACAAAACAATTAAAGAGATCTTTTTTCCTCATTATGCCTTTACTGGACAGGTAAAAAAAAAAAAAAAGGAAAAATGCTGTTATTTTTTCGGAGAAAAAGATGTGCTTTCTGCTGTATGTGCTTTGTATTTAGGAGCAAGCAAGGACTACAAAGAAACATAAACCGACTACAAAGAGAGGTAAACAGACTACAAAGAGATACAAACCAACTACAAAGAGATGTAAACCTACAAAAAGAATCAAAATGACAGAGACTCATAATGAAACTCAGCAACAAAGAGATGCAAAACTACTAAAATGACTCTCAAAATGACTGCAAAGAGATTCAAAATGACTAACAAGAAATGCAATAAAAAATACATCGAGACACAAACCAACTACAAAGAGATGCAAAACTACAACAAAGCAGCTCAAAACAGCAAATATGCAAAAATACTACAAAAAGAGATGTAAAACGACTACAAAGACTCAAAGCAGCAACAAAAAGATGCTAAAACGACTGCAAAGAGGCTCAAACCAATATCAAAGAGATACAAAAGAGATACAAAGATAAGCAAAACAACAACAAATAGACACAATACTACTACAAACAGACTCAAAATGACAACAAAGAGATGTAAAACTAATACAAAGAGACCTAAAAAAAAAGATTCTCAACTGCTACAAAGAGACTCAAAATGACAACAAACATGGAAAACTACTACGAAAACAACAACAAAGAAATGCAAAATGACAATTCAAAAAAACAGTGGACAGATGCAAAATTAGTATGAGACTCACAATGACATAAAACAGATATAAAACTACTATAAAGAGATTCAAAATGACAACAAAGAGATCCTAAACTACTACAAAGAGACTCAAAATGACAACAAAGAAATGCAAAAACAGCACAAAGATACTCAACACAACAACATTGTAGGGGCGCCACTTTTTATTCAAAATTTGAAAATTTGTTCGAACATGTGGGCAAAAGATAATATTCTTGTGTGGACGTATTTTGGGTTCTACACTGTAGATGGCAAAGTAACTAACAAAGTTGGAGGCACCACAAACGAGAGGAGCAATGTCAAGTGTACAACCTTGTCTTCCTGCCTGCTATTTGGCACAGTCAGGATATTTTGGGTGGGGGAGGTTGAGTCTCGTTGTAGCAGTTTAGATCTCTGTGTTGTTGGGCTATCACTTTTTCCAAAAATGAAGTTCAAATGAATTCGAAATGAAATACAATGCAAATGCAATTTGTTAAAACTCCACTAAATTTCTCCAAAGAGACTCAAAAAGAGAACAAACAGATGCAAAACTACTACAGAGACTCGAATGACAACAATGAGATTCAAAATGACTACATATACATGCAAAACTACTACAGAGAGACAAAAAACAACAACAAAGAGATGCAAAACTACAACAAAAAGCCAAATCGACAAAAAATACATGCAAAACTACAACAAAGGCTCACAACAAAAACAGAGACACAAAACTAAGAGAAACAAAAATCATTTTGTGTCTCTTTCTCTGTGGGTGTCTTGCTAGTGCAATATAGGAGGGTTGAAGGCCTTTTACAAGTCTGTGCCTCTCATAATACAGAGAGTAAATGTGATAAATATCACCAAAGAGTTGCAACTGTAGCCATAATGATGTTATTAAACATTTACGTAACAAAAACATACATTTGAATGCCTAAAAACTGTTATTCAACAGATAAATGAAGACACTGAGGCTCTGTGCAAAACTTGGCGCCAATCGGCTGCTAGGTGGTGCTTTTTATGTAAAATAATGAAATATGCTAACAGTGTTTTTCCAAACTCATCTTAGGTTTTAACTGCGATCTGCATGAAAATTTGCTCGTATCATCTATGTACTCTCATGAAAACAAGTTATTAAAATAATTTTTATATGCAAAAAAATGCAAAAGTTTTGAAGGAAAAACTTGTACTCATACAAAGGAATTGATGTCCTATCTTTACATAGGTCTCTCAGATTAACTTGAAACTTGGGCTAGTTGAATGCGGTGCCACACTGAGGTTGTTTGCAAAATTTGGTGCATATTTGGCAACTAGGCGGTGTTTTTACACCACCTAGTTTTACATCTATTTTGAAACTCATTTTAGGTTGAAGTCCAATCTGCATAAATTATTGCATGTAGCATCTAAGGAACATCATGATGGTCAGATCACTTACCCCAGAACTTGGGGTAACCCCAAGGTGAGGGTTTATGCCACGCTAGGTTAATCAAGCTTCCTGGAATACCCCACTTTAATTCCTTAAGAAACATTCCAACCTTGGTGGAATGTTTTCCAATCTCTGCTGCTTTCAACCAGAGACTTGCCTTGTGCCTGTGGGCCTGAACGTCCAACTTGTATTGTCTTGACGGGCCGCTGGGTGTGGATCGTGCAGGGGGCTTGAAGTCCCTTAATACTTCCTGCAGGTCTAGTATTAACATTGAAAAGGTTTGTCTGTCAATATTATTATTCCCCTGGATGTATCACTAAGGAACAACTTAAGTGTGGTTAAGGTACACTTAAAGTTTGGCAACGAAAATCACTTACTGTGAAGGAAGGATGGTGGTCATGGCTAAATATTAAACATTGCTGAGCACCGGTATAATGCAGAACATTATACGCTCCAGCCTTGCATTTCTACATGTAGCAATCACTTGTATTCACACACATTTTTAAATATTTTCAATGTACATAGAGATGAAACTTCTAAATTATATCAAAACTATTTGACAGTCAGAGATATACAGTTAGGTCCACAAGTATTTGGATGGTGACACAATTTTCGGAATATTGCCCTCTGTACATAACCACAGTGGATTTGGACAAAGCCATCAAGATGTGATGGAAGTGCAGACTTTCTTCTTTAATTCAAGGGGTTTAACAAAAATATTGCATTAACTGTTTAGGAATTACAGCCATTTTTATTCATAGTCCCTCATTTTCAGAGGCTCAGAAATAATTGGATGATTAATTGATAATCAATCATAGCCAGGTGTTGCCTGTTACCTCATTATTTCATGAAAAATTAAGCAAATAAAAGGTTTGGAGTTGATTCCTGGTGTTGAATTTGCATTGGGTAGCTGTTCATTCTCAATATGCGTTCCAAAGAAATGTTGATGTGAATGGAGGAGGCCATCATTAGGCTGGAAAAACAAAGCAAACCTATCAGACAAATAGCAGAAACTTTAGGAGAGGCCAAAACATCAATTTGGTACACTCTTAAAAAGATGGAATGCACTGGCAAGCTCAGTAACGCCAAAAGGCCTGGAAGATCACGGAAGACAACTAAAGTGGATGATCGCAGAATTCTTTCCTTGTTGAAGAACACCTCTTCATAACATCTAGCCTAGTCAAAAATCCTCTCGGGGAACTAGGCTAATCGTTGTCAAAGTCTACAATCAAGAGACACTTTCATGAATGTAAATAAAGAGGGTTTACCAAAAGGTGCAAACCCCTGGTAACACGCAAGGACAAAAAGACCAGATTAGACTTTGCCAGAAAACATCTAAAAATGCCTTCTCAGTTCTGGAACAGGATTCTTTGGACAGATGAAACCAAGATTAATTTGTACCAGAATGATGGGAAGAGAAGAGTATGGAGAAGGAAAGGAACGGCTCATGATCCAAAGCTTGCCACATTATCTGTCAGACATGGTGGAGGCAGTCTTATGTGTTGTACGATTACTTTTGAGCCTCTAAAAATGAGGGACTATATATAAAAATAGCTTTAATTCCTAAATGGTTAATGCAATATTTTCGTTAAACCCCTTGAATTAAAATTGAAAGTCTACGCTTCAATTAAATCTTGATGGCTTTGTCCAAATCCATTGTGGTGGTGAACAGAGGACCCCTTTATCTTATTGAAAACTGCCCATGAGTCTGAATTCTATCAGTGCAGCCCCTTAAAGCAAGTAAAACAAATTGTTTACATTTTTTTCTTTATTCATCTTTAAATGCACAATTATATTTTTGATCTCCCCAAATGATGGTCTGAAGGCTTATTCAAAGCCCTTTGCATATTGTCAGGAATATAATTCAGCAAAATTAAATTCCTTTTTGTTTTAATGAATTTGTGTATTTTATTTTTCTTAGAAACATTTTTCCTAGAAACAGAAAATTTAAATATATTGATTCATAAAAATAGAAAAATCAAATTAAAGCACACCAAGCACATCTGTGTGTATTTGTCGAATGTAAACTCATGTTTTAAATCCATGTTTTGATCTGAAGGTGTGGAGGTATCGATGGTGAACTGACAGTGATGAGGCAGTTATTATTAGTCTGAGAGTAAGAATGGAAGATATATGAAATCTTTGTCTTTTTCTCTCTGTCCACTCTTTAGTTAGACCTCAGTCTTTCTCTCCTGCTGCTGAGAGCAATTGCACTCTATGTGTTGTAGCAGAAATCCCCAGAGACAGTGTGTCAGGTCGGTTTGAAAAACAGGACTTTGCCAGACTTGAAGCTCAACAGCAGGAAGAGAAAGAGGGAGCGAGGGAGACCAGTACTCTGGGTCAGTACTCTCATCCAGCAGAGCAGAGCAACAGAGCTGCACCAAGAGGCCCAAACAGAGACTTGACTAGAGAAGAAGACAAGCATGTTGTGGATCCCAGAGGCTCTGTGTCTGCTGAGTCCAGTAGAAGTACAGTTCCTGATGTAGAGACTCCACTGATAAAAACGCTGGATTTAGAGCTGTCATTAACAAACACTGGAGTGAAGGATTTGTGTGGTGCTGCAGCAGACTGGAGGGGAGAATCAGTGTCAACACCAGTCAAACTGGAGGCTGAAGCTTCTTTGTCTGACGCTTTTAGGACTCATAATGCTTCGGTTTCTGTCACTAGAATTGAGTATGTGAGTAATAGCAGTTTAACAACCATTCATCACACAGAGTGATACAGCAGAGCCAAACACCAAAAGCTGAGACTTTTCCTCCTTCTCCTCCTTCCTTCACCTGTTCTTGTCTCCATAGGTGGCCCGGTCTCTGACATCTCCTCACAAAAATTCCACAGATGGAGTCACAAGGACAGAGGAATCACTGCCATCCTCTTCTTTTCCTTTCGTGAGCAGTGGGAGCAGCCTTGGGAACTCTTCCGTGTCAGACTGTCTAAACAACTCCTCCTTCAGTAACACCTCCTCTGACTCTAGGAGCACAAGCTTTCCCAGCAGCACAGAGCGAGCGTTCAGCTGCCAGCTGTGTGACTGCCTGTTCTCCAGCTCCAGAGACTTGGTGGTACAACAGCACTCCCACGCCGGGGAGAGAAATTACCATTGCTACCTCTGTAAGGAGCCCTTTGTCCACCCACACCAACTGAAAACTCACCAACAGTTGTACACAGAGGAGATACCGCTTAGCTGTGCTCAGTGAGGTAAGTGCTTCTCTCAGTCCAGCCACATAAAGAGACACATGGGGTCCACACGGGGGAGAAGCGCTACAGCTGTAGCCTGTGTGGGCAATGCTTCTCACAAGCCTGCAACCTCAAGGTGCACCAGGCCGTCCGCACTGGAGAGAGACCCTACAGCTGTACCAAGTGTGGCAGGAGCTTCTCTGTGCTGGAAAACCTAGTCCGCCACCAGTGTACACGCTAGCAAGTGAATACACACACAGCCAGAAGGGCCTGAAACAGGAAACCACACACTGTACTGTTTTTAATGTTTAGAAATGTTTATATGAATTCAGTAGGGCCACTTATAATGTCTGTCAGAATATTTATAACATACTGAATATTATCCTGTGCTGGTGTTTTTTATACATTTTACAATAAGACATTAAAAAACTGTCTCCAAATGAGTGTTCAAATTCTGCCAGTGTGACAGAATACATCAATGAACAGTGACAGAACATTCTGAATCCACATCCACTGCATCATTGTACAAGAAAAATACATACGTAAATACATAAATGCATACCAAACACTGCTTTTCTACATGTTACTTGACGAAACGAAAAAGGCGGAACTACACTACAAGGGCAGTGCAACAGCCGTACAATTTAGAGCGTGCAAATGCCAGGGCTTTACGAAAGGTGGAATTCAACTGTGACAGCACTTTCTATGCCGTCACCCAGACACTATCAGAGTGGAGCGGAGCAGCCAAGTGCAGCAATAACAAATGAGACCAATTGACTACACACACTGCAGCCTGAAAAAGATTCCTAGCAATCAGCCCCTACCGACAGGGACATTTTGAACGGGCACTGCAGTAGTCAATGAAACAAGTGCAAAAGACGGTTATCTACTCCGATCTCTTGAGGATGTCAGTGGAAATAGCCTAGACTCCTTGGATTGTGCGATGCACGTTGAGAACGACAGAAGCCTTAACACTGAAGTATAATGGAAACCGACACACACAGATCAATACTGTTGGCGCATTTGTTGATTTGGGAAGAGAGTCCAGGAGATGAGTTATTTCTCAGCTTAACAATTTATTACAAACCAGAGAATCAAATTGAACATGTACATGGATCTTTTCCATTCAGAAAACCACAGTCTGCAAGCAGTTCGCTGTAGCCAACTTCATAGAAAAGAGTAGTCTGACTTAGCGCTACACAGGTTTTTCAAAGGGAATGTGCATCTATCTGATTGGTCAAGAATGTTGGGGAGGCGCCGAGGCTTAAGCTTAGCGCTCTCCTTGGCTGGCGGATAAATTGGTCCCGCCTTTCTTCCACAGGCTTCCACCAGTCACGAGAGACAGTGCCCTAAACAGGAAGAAACCCTGCACTCCCTCATGTGTAGCTCATTCTGAATGTTTTTTAATCTTATCCATCTGACATGACCCATGGGTGTAGTGCAAAATATTGTTGTATATGATGTTCTTTCCGTTTCTATCTCTTTGCACAACGGAAAGAGTTCTTATATGAGTAATCAGATATCGCTTTTATGTTTGTGGCATGGTGTCCATCAACTGTCCTCCTTAAGACATCGCCTACGGAATGGCCTGTTTTCATAAGGCAGTGCCTTTCTACGTCCATACAATAAACTCTGTGTGCAAACAGCATATTTCTTTGGTATGCTCTTTATATTCACATGATTAATAAAAACAGCTAGATCTAACAATACCTACTGTTTGACACTCTCCACCCACCAGAGCACAAACTGGGGGTCATCAAAACCCTACACCATCGAACTCAGAATGTTCCCACAAGGTCAGAGGGGAAAGAGAAGGAACATAAACACATCAACACATAAACACTTAGAACTTGTGGTTATCCCAACTGGGCCTTCATCAAAACCACAAAAAGAGGCAGAACAGACAGAGAAGAAAACTGCAATAAATGAAATAACATTATCTATCCCTACATGGCTGGATTATCTGAAAAACTCAGGAGGATCTTCTACAAACATAACATCCCTGTGCATTTCAAGCCCTGTAACACTCTGAGGCAAAAACTTGTCCACCCTAAGGACAAAATACCCAGGTACAAGCAGAACAACATAGTTCACGCAGTCGAATGCAGCGAGGAATGCACAGACCTGTACATTTGGGAAACTAAACAACCGCTACATTAGCGCATGGCACAACACAGGACTCATAATGCTTCGGTTTCTGTCACTAGAATTGAGTATGTGAGTAATAGCAGTTTAACAACCATTCATCACACAGAGTGATACAGCAGAGCCAAACACCAAAAGCTGAGACTTTTCCTCCTTCTCCTCCTTCCTTCACCTGTTCTTGTCTCCATAGGTGGCCCGGTCTCTGACATCTCCTCACAAAAATTCCACAGATGGAGTCACAAGGACAGAGGAATCACTGCCATCCTCTTCTTTTCCTTTCGTGAGCAGTGGGAGCAGCCTTGGGAACTCTTCCGTGTCAGACTGTCTAAACAACTCCTCCTTCAGTAACACCTCCTCCGACTCTAGGAGCACAAGCTTTCCCAGCAGCACAGAGCGAGCGTTCAGCTGCCAGCTGTGTGACTGCCTGTTCTCCAGCTCCAGAGACTTGGTGGTACAACAGCACTCCCACGCCGGGGAGAGAAATTACCATTGCTACCTCTGTAAGGAGCCCTTTGTCCACCCACACCAACTGAAAACTCACCAACAGTTGTACACAGAGGAGATACCGCTTAGCTGTGCTCAGTGAGGTAAGTGCTTCTCTCAGTCCAGCCACATAAAGAGACACATGGGGTCCACACGGGGGAGAAGCGCTACAGCTGTAGCCTGTGTGGGCAATGCTTCTCACAAGCCTGCAACCTCAAGGTGCACCAGGCCGTCCGCACTGGAGAGAGACCCTACAGCTGTACCAAGTGTGGCAGGAGCTTCTCTGTGCTGGAAAACCTAGTCCGCCACCAGTGTACACGCTAGCAAGTGAATACACACACAGCCAGAAGGGCCTGAAACAGGAAACCACACACTGTACTGTTTTTAATGTTTAGAAATGTTTATATGAATTCAGTAGGGCCACTTATAATGTCTGTCAGAATATTTATAACATACTGAATATTATCCTGTGCTGGTGTTTTTTATACATTTTACAATAAGACATTAAAAAACTGTCTCCAAATGAGTGTTCAAATTCTGCCAGTGTGACAGAATACATCAATGAACAGTGACAGAACATTCTGAATCCACATCCACTGCATCATTGTACAAGAAAAATACATACGTAAATACATAAATGCATACCAAACACTGCTTTTCTACATGTTACTTGACGAAACGAAAAAGGCGGAACTACACTACAAGGGCAGTGCAACAGCCGTACAATTTAGAGCGTGCAAATGCCAGGGCTTTACGAAAGGTGGAATTCAACTGTGACAGCACTTTCTATGCCGTCACCCAGACACTATCAGAGTGGAGCGGAGCAGCCAAGTGCAGCAATAACAAATGAGACCAATTGACTACACACACTGCAGCCTGAAAAAGATTCCTAGCAATCAGCCCCTACCGACAGGGACATTTTGAACGGGCACTGCAGTAGTCAATGAAACAAGTGCAAAAGACGGTTATCTACTCCGATCTCTTGAGGATGTCAGTGGAAATAGCCTAGACTCCTTGGATTGTGCGATGCACGTTGAGAACGACAGAAGCCTTAACACTGAAGTATAATGGAAACCGACACACACAGATCAATACTGTTGGCGCATTTGTTGATTTGGGAAGAGAGTCCAGGAGATGAGTTATTTCTCAGCTTAACAATTTATTACAAACCAGAGAATCAAATTGAACATGTACATGGATCTTTTCCATTCAGAAAACCACAGTCTGCAAGCAGTTCGCTGTAGCCAACTTCATAGAAAAGAGTAGTCTGACTTAGCGCTACACAGGTTTTTCAAAGGGAATGTGCATCTATCTGATTGGTCAAGAATGTTGGGGAGGCGCCGAGGCTTAAGCTTAGCGCTCTCCTTGGCTGGCGGATAAATTGGTCCCGCCTTTCTTCCACAGGCTTCCACCAGTCACGAGAGACAGTGCCCTAAACAGGAAGAAACCCTGCACTCCCTCATGTGTAGCTCATTCTGAATGTTTTTTTTAATCTTATCCATCTGACATGACCCATGGGTGTAGTGCAAAATATTGTTGTATATGATGTTCTTTCCGTTTCTATCTCTTTGCACAACAGAAAGAGTTCTTACATGAGTAATCAGATATCGCTTTTATGTTTGTGGCATGGTGTCCATCAACTGTCCTCCTTAAGACATCACCTACAGAATGGCCTGTTTTCATAAGCCAATGCCTTTCTACGTACATACAATAAACTCTGTGTGCAAACAGCATATTTCTTTGGTATGCTCTTTATATTCACATGATTAATAAAAACAGCTAGATCTAACAATACCTACTGTTTGACACTCTCCACCCACCAGAGCACAAACTGGGGGTCATCAAAACCCTACACCATCGAACTCAGAATGTTCCCACAAGGTCAGAGGGGAAAGAGAAGGAACATAAACACATCAACACATAAACACTTAGAACTTGTGGTTATCCCAACTGGGCCTTCATCAAAACCACAAAAAGAGGCAGAACAGACAGAGAAGAAAACTGCAATAAATGAAATAACATTATCTATCCCTACATGGCTGGATTATCTGAAAAACTCAGGAGGATCTTCTACAAACATAACATCCCTGTGCATTTCAAGCCCTGTAACACTCTGAGGCAAAAACTTGTCCACCCTAAGGACAAAATACCCAGGTACAAGCAGAACAACATAGTTCACGCAGTCGAATGCAGCGAGGAATGCACAGACCTGTACATTTGGGAAACTAAACAACCGCTACATTAGCGCATGGCACAACACAGGTGAGCCAATTCCTTAAGTCAGGACTCAGCAGTCTACCTGCATCTTAAGGACAAAGCACACTCTTTCCAGGACAGTGATGTACACATTTTGGGCAGAGAAGACAGATGGTTTGAAAGAGGAGCGAAAGAGGACATCTTTGTCAATCTGGAACAATGGTCACTAAACAGAGGAGGTGGTCTGAGACACCTCCTGTTAGCCACCCACAATGCAGTTCTAAGTTCACTCCCCAGAAAGCGGAATACCCCTCCACACCAGGACTCATGTGACCTCAATGATTCACATGATGGCAGGCTGGGTCAACGACTTACTTTTCACCCTAAAAACCCTAAAGGTGTTAGTACCCATCCACAGGTTGACCCTTTTGGTCATAACAACTCACATGACAACCGGGAGGGTCAATGGCTCATGTGACCTCAACAACTCACAAGTGTTGCTGATCTCACCAGAGGATAAATACCTGGAACTCCCCACTCCCCAGGTGAAACATCTCCAAGAACTAGTGCATTGCACTTACAGAACTGTCCATAGAACATTATCTTAGAAAGACTGTGGCTTATGTGTGAAAGTTTTTGCAAACATTAGTCTTGTCTTTTTGTTCCTTTCTTTCAATAGTGGTGTCCTCCTTGGCCATGGCCCATGGAGCCCTTCTTGGTTTATTGTGCGGTGTATGGAACAGGCTGAAACCACCAGTCGAGATGGCTCCAGGTCAGCTTCAAGTGCTTTAGATGTCTTCCTTGTTGTTTTTTCCAAAATTCACATCAAACTTCACAGACTTATCCCGTTGAGTTTATTCTTGGCACCACGTCCTGGTAGATTCTTAACAGTTTTATGAGTGAAACTTCTTGATAATATTACAAACTATTGAAACAGTGATTGCAAGATCTTTGCCAGTTGCCTTGTAGCTTTTGGAACTGTTATGTTTTTTGATAATAGCATTTCTAATGCTCTCATACAGTTCTCTTGTCTTTGCCATTGTGAAAAAGAAATGAAACAGTCAGCCCCTTTTTATCCAGTAAAACCATCATTAATTGGTTATTTAAGGTAATGTGAGCACTGAAAATTAAGCACAGATGAGTCTTATCTGTTTTTTATTTTGTTTGAGGAGCTAATTTAAATTCATAAAAAGGGTGCCAATAAATGTGTCAAGCGTATATTTTATGTCTATTCTCTATTTCACTATATGAAAGCATGTTTTTTGTTGTTCAGTAACTTTGGACACCTTACTAAATATTTTGATTATACAAAATTGGTTAATTTGCATGTATTTCTGAAGATATTCAAAATTCTGTACTTAGAAATCAGGGGTGCCAATAACTTCAACCAGGACTGTATCATCAATGAGTACTTTCCCATAAAAAGGTTTCGAGGAAATTGAAATAATATGGTCAAAATTTCTTAAAAAGTTGGGTTTTCAGCTCCAATGCTATATTTAGCAAGATCGATGGTACACTAGTGAAAAGAAAGTGAAAACTAGTGGAGCTATGTATTTTTGAAAATGAAAGATTCTTTGGGTAAAAAAGTTAATTTGATTGCTGTAAAACATTCATCAAAAACTATATGCATGAATACATGTTGCAAATTAAGGTTTCTTGAATGTTCAATACAAATTTCAACCCAATCCAGTTAAAAATAAGTGATTGGTGAGAATCACAAAGAATCGCAGAAATTATTAAATTTAGCTTCAAGTGCCAAACTTCAAAAATTCATAACTAAAACATTATTTAGAGTAGAGTTATAGGATTTTGCAAGGGGCCATGGATTTAAAAGAAGTTTTTACATTATTTTTTTCAAGATAATCCATGGGGAATTCTGGGTGAGTTAGCCTGGAATGAGAGAAAGAGTTTGATGCTGTGGGTCAAAGTAACAGAAAATGTCTCTGCGGCTAAAGGAATGCATGGACTTGACTTTAATTAATAAGGACTAAGACTATCTGAAAATGTCAAGGTTTTCTCACAGTAAGTTCTCATTGCCTGTACCTTTAACTGGGAATGAGTTATAGGAATAGAGGTTGTGTTAAAGGTTTAAAAAGTTGAAAGTTGAAAAGAAATTGGTTCCATTCACAATGAACGAAGGTAACATTAGTGTTAATGCTAGTTTCCATGCGAGAGGGGCTTGTTGGTGAAATGTGAAAATGTAATTGCTATCTTGCTTGGTAAATAATGACATTGTAGGAGAAAGGAAAGATTTCGGCTCAGCTGACTTAAGTGGTGCTGAACAACATAGTGACGTCATCAGGAGGCGACTCTCGCACTTCATAGAGCCACAACATTGTTGTGCAGCACATATACGGACGGTAGGACAGAGTAAATCATACTCTGAGCTTTTTGTATGTCTCCAGTCACATACCAGTCTGTTGATCTGTTGACACCCGAGTACCGCCGCACACATCTGTCCGTGCAGCAACAGACAGACAGACCTGGTGATGATGGCGGACTGTGTCGGCTTCCAAACGCAGATCGCCTCGATTATAGAGATACTGGCCAATTCCGCGGTGGCGGAGATTTGCAAACTGGTGGACGATGGCTACGCGGCACTGCGCTCCCAGATGGAGCAGGAGCGGGAGAAAAGCGAGAAGGAGAACGACGTCCTGCGGCAGAAGCTGCGAGACATGGACGTGAAGATGAGGAGTTATGAGAGGAAGATGAGGAGACGCAGTCAGCGGGAGGAGATCACCGCCGTTCAGTTTAGGCCACTCGAAGGTAAAGAGATGGAGGCTGCAGCCGGCCTGCTGCTGACAGCAGCCTTGATTAGGAGACATCAATCTGAGGGAGGCAGGGCACATACATGTCCTCATACACACTGTCATATAACCACCCACTTTCTGATAAGTTAATTAAATTGTAATGATCAGTTTCTAGATGAATTTTGGTCCAGATGTCCTGCAGCTCTTTTCCAGAAGATCAGGGGGAAACAGTTAATTGGAGAGGTCTCCCTAATGAATAATAGAGATAAAAAGACAAAGTGTCTCCTGGAGGAGGATTTGCCACAACCTGGCAACCCAGAAGTTGTTCTAATTGATTTCCGACAACTGATCTATGAAGCATTAGTAAGGGATGTATTAACGATTCATAAAGCCGGTAATTAGAGCTTATTAATCTTTTATGACTGGAAGCTTATAAGAGAGTGGTACTGTCATTTGCGTTGAAATAGAACGGATTTATTTGAAAGGTCAGCTTTTCTTACTGACCTCCAGTGGTCTCCAGCCATGAAGATAGTTTTACCCAAGTTTGTAGATATCCATATGACCTATTCCTGCTGGGCTCATATCAATCCTTGTTCCTCACACCGTTGAGTGTGGATAGTACCTGGCCTCAGTTTTCCTTGTAGTAATTTAACATACTCAACATATTCATTTAGGAATATGTCATATACTGTATATACACATAGCTGAAAAAATGAATGTCAGAAAACTAGATGACAGGGTGACTCTTTTTTTTTAAGACAGGCTCTCAAAATCAGCTGTTGCTGTAATCATTCCGCCTGTCCATACTGGCCAAAAGGGATCCATTCTGATAGTAATTCCAGCGTAAGTGATGGAGGACAAAATCCACAGTCATCCATCTGTGTACGTATGAATTCTAAAGTTTATCTGAAGATAATGTGACGCTTCAGCAGTCTGAGTTAGACATATCAAGTCGCCAAATTCCTTCTTTGTGCTGTTCTCTCCAACGCAGCTCAACAAAGAGACACTGTGCTGGAAGCACAAAGAGAGAACTTTACTGTTGGTTTGCTCTCACCACTCTCAGCCTTGTTTCCTGCAGTAGCAGCTGTTTTCAGAGAAAATTCATTTCAAGAGGGAGGGAGGAAAGAGAACATAGCACACTACAGGTACAATATAAAGATGTATAACAATAATGAAACTAATAATAAAACTATTAATAATAATAATAATAATAATAGGGTGAATAATAATACCAATAAAACTAAATATAATAAGAGTAATGATGATGATAACTAGTGAAGCAGTGGGTGTTGAGCAGGATCATGGGGGCAGTAAGAGGTTTGCAGTTACAGATCCAGACTCTGCAGTACCAGAGGCAGAAATACCTGCAGAAAGTGACAGGAGGAGAGAGATGAGAAAGCACACAACTATGGGAGGGGGAAGAAGTCAAGTTAGTAATGAGCATTGATGCGATATGAATGCGTACAGATGGAGAGGAAGAGGAGGAGAAAGGAGCTTGGTGCATCATGGGAAGTCCCTGGCAGTCTAGGCCTATAGCAGCATAACTAGGGGGTGTTTCAAGCCAAGCCTGAGCCAGCCCTAACTATAAGCTTTATCAAAAGGAAGGTTTTAAGCCTACTCTCAAATGTGGAGAGTGTGTATGCCTCCTAGACACAAACTTGAAGATGGTTCCACTGTAGAGGAGCCTGATAACATTCTACTTCTGGAGACTTTAGGAACCACAAGAAAGCCTGCGTTCTGGGAGCGCAGTGTTGTACTGGGGGTAATAGGGTACTATGAGCTCTTTCAGATATGATGGTGCCTGACCATTAAGGGCTTTGTAGGTGAGGAGGAGGAATTTAATTTCTATTCTGGATTTTACAGGGAGCCAATGCAGAGAAGCTAACACGGGAGAAATATGATCTCTTTTCCTAGTTCCTGCCAGTACTTGCATTGCAGCAATCTGGATCAGCTAGAGAGTATTTAAAGATTTGTTGGGACAGCCCAATAATAAGGAGATGGAATAATCCAGCCTAGAAGCGACAAACGCATGTACTAGTTTTTCTGCATCTTTTTGAGATAGGATGTGCCTGATTTTTGCAATGTTATGTAGGTGAAAAAAGACAGTCCTTGAAGTTTGTTTCATGTGGGAATTAAAGGACATATCTTTGTCAAAGATAAAATTCAGTTCCTAATGGTGGTGCTGGAGGCCAGGGCAAAGCCATCTAAAGTAACTATATCATTAGATAACGCTCTGATAAAGCCACTGTCCACTACCTGCTCAGCAGCAAACAGTGGACAGACACAGGTAGAGACTAACTGGTGAACATAGTGGGGCATTTAGCAACTAAATAGCCAGATAATTCCCACAGGAGCTGGTAGAGACCAAAAACAGAGCTAAAAGATAGTAAATATTGGACTTAAATTCATCAGTCATCATTGGTGTGTGTGTGTGTGTGTGTGTGTGTGTGTGTGTGTGTGTGTGTGTGTGTGTGTGTGTGTGTGTGTGTGTGTGTGTGTGTAGAAAGCGCAGTATGTATAGAAAAGAGCACTGTATGAATGTGTGTGTGAATGGGTGAATGTGGCAGTAGTGTAATGTGCTTTGAGTGTTCGAATGGACTAGAAAAGCGCTATATAAGTGCAGTCCATTTACCATCAGGTGGACACAAATAAATTAATTCCAAATTAATCATCTTGTTGCTCTGGAGCTGCTGGATATGGAAATAAGAAACTGTTTGCGAAGATTACAAAGAGACACAAGGCAACCATTAAGAGACACAAACTACTTTAAAGACTCAAAACAACAACACACAGATGCAGAATGACAACACAGAGCCACAGAACGATGACACAAGCAAAATGACGATGTAGAGACACAAAACAACAACACAGACAGAACAATGACACACAGATGCAAAACGACAATACACTGACGCAAAATGACGACAAAGACACACTGACTCTTTCAATCTGACTGTGCTCCTATAAAGTGGTAGGGGGCTCTTTAAAGGTCTGTGACCAGGGGTCCGTTGTCTCTTAATCCACCCATGTACTAAGGACACACCATAATCAATGATGTCACAACAAATGTTTTGCCACCTGAGGAATCTAATTGCATGTTCTCTTGCACTAAAAAAGGCCAGAGTACCTAAAAACAGATTTTACAAATGCTGATGGAGACCTCCTGTTGTAACATCACTGACAGGTGATTGAGCACACGTTTTAAGCTACAAAGAGCAGCGCAGCAGCAGTTTCCTGCCCTGTGATACTTTTTAAAATATTAAACTCTTGTATGGTTTGTTAGCTTCATATGCAACACAGAAAAGAGAGTATCCAGTGAGGTCACGGTCTTAAAAACCTCCTGAAATCTCTGGCAGGTCTGTGGTGAGGAAGCATGATACTATACAGTATATCAGCTGCCTCCCCACACCAAAGGCCTGAACCTGACATACCGCAGATGTGTTCCTCCCTACTGCTTTTATTTTGTGGAATTTCAATGGAAAACCTAACCGTAACTTTTAAAGATATTAAGATATGGTTTGGTGGCAGCTGGTTGGTTTACTGTCATCCACTTCAACACGGTCCTGGTTTTGATTTTCTTTTTACGGTCCAAATACATACAAACCAGCTTATTTTGATCCTGTAAATCCCTCATCGTGAAATACTTGAATATTAAATGGCTGTAAAAGGTGTATACCGATTTCCAGGTAATGTGATGAAAACTATGGGTGTGCAGTCAGGCACAATGAAACACCAGAAGAATCCAGTTAAACTCATTTGCAGTTTATTTTAAAGTCTTTGTTGCAGGAGGTTGGCAGGGTATAGGATGGTTTAGACAGCCAATAGCTGGTCTAGCCAGTGGATGCTGACAACAACTGGTGATGGTTTTTATCTAAACAGAACTACACATTTAATGGAATATTTAGGGACTAAACACCTATCATTAACAAGTAACTCTAACAGGAACTAACAAAGTGCATAACCATCATATAATCATTCTAACTTTAAGATAACTATCTCATTAACTATCATTAAGGACATAAATATAGTTAGAGCAAAGGAACTCACAGTTTTACTCAGACAAACAATTGCTGTCAGGAGGGAGCCCAGGATTCAGGCCTGCACTTCATAATTCTCATTGATTGTATTTTCATTCAGTGCATGCTGGGTTAAAACAAATATAGAAGTAAGATGATGGGTGCAATTTGCAGGCACTTTTTCAAGCCATGGGTTCTTTCTTTGTGTGTGTGCTAGAGTGTTATGTTTTTTATACTTTAACAAAATATCTCCTAGTGAGGTCTGCAATACCATCTGTGATTTGGAGAGGGCAGCATTCCAGGACTGGATGGGGTTGAAACCAAATTCATTAAATGAGCATCTAATATTCTAATATATCCGCTGGCCGATTTGTTCATCTGTCTTTGTTTACATGTGAGATAATTCAATTACTCGCTCCATTTCCAAAGACCTTGGATATAATCGACTAACTCAGCAAAAAGTTGTGCCTCAAGGGGTCTGCTTTAGGACCATATCTGTTTTCTATTTTTATTAATGATCTAAAATTATCCGATTGTTTTGTTCAATTATCTGCAGAGAATACTTCATCAAAATCTTCTTCATCACAAATTCTCGAGGTTTTGAAATCTGACTTTAATGTTCTAAACAATTGGATGTCAGCTAACAGATTACAGCTCAGTAGAACTATATTCAGCGGTAGTGGGTACAAGATAGAGCCTCAACTCCAAAGCCAGCTCTCTGCCTTCACCTTGAAATGAGGGTACATGGGTTGGCTGTGGTTGGCGGTTTGATGTCCACATGTTGAAGTGTCCTCAGATAAGACACTGAACCCTAAGTTGCTCCCGATGTGCAGGCCAGCACTTTTCATGGCAGTTCCATCACCATTGGTGTGTGAAGTGTGTATGTGTGTGTGTGTGTGTGTGTGTAAGTGGGTAAATCAGAGGCAAAATTGTAACGTGCTGTGTAAAGCGCTAAGGTAAAAACTCGCTATATAACTGCATTCCATTTACCATTTACATTCTTTCAGAAAACTTGATAAAATAATATTTATAATATAATATAATATATAATAATTAAAATAATATAATATTTAGGTGTATGGACTCTTAGCAGACTTTTAAACCACACATTGAGCACATTGTAAAGGAACCATTTTTAGTATTCTTTACCATTCCAGACATTGTTTTACATCTAATGTCAGAAAGAGATAGCCATCACACCTTATTTTACTGATACTGGACTATGCTGACATTGTTTATCAAAATGTTCTAAAACCGATCTTCTTCCTCTCAATAATATATAATAATATATATAACATATATTAACAGGCTCAGCAGATTTCTATTGGGGTGTTCGGTTTTTTATGCACCATCATAAAATGTTTAGTGCACTCAAATGATACAAGACGACAATTTCTTTTTTAACAAACTATGTCAAATGCACTCATTTTAACTATTCTTATTACTTAAAACAATTATTTGTCCCTTACACCCCTAATTACTGACTAAGATGCTGTGATGAGCTTCTCTTTATGGTCCCCTTCGTCTCTAAGGAAATTGTTTTTAAAAAAAAAAAGCTTTTAAGTTTTGAGTTAATTCTGATGGATGAATTTACCTACATGTTTGTTCCCTTTTATTCTCTTATCTTAAAACAAACTGCATGTGTTTTCAGTAATGTTATCACTGACTGTTACTCTGTAGTTTGATCATATTTTGATAATGTCTGTATTAAAGTTGTAACTCTTTGTTTTTGTCATCGGGTAGATTGTCGTCTTTTATATGCCTTGTATTTTGTATTGTTTTGTTTCCTGATAGTTCTTATGAGTTTTTGTTTTAAGACCTTGAAAACAAGATGATGCATGTCAGGGGGGTTTATCATGGTTTAAAAAATTCGACTACATTTATTTGAATGTATTATACTACTATATCACTACATTTTCCCTTTACACATAATAGATCATTCAAGATGAGAAATCAGACAGTGCGTTTTGACTGAAGCACTGTAAATCTGAAGCTTAGGAGCTCACTCAGAATTGAAGAAATTACTTTGAAGAGATTGATTGTACATGGTAAATGATGACACTGTTAGCTAAAACACCACAAGTTGAAAAGACAGGAAATGTGGACAGTACTTGCTCAGGGTCTTGTGTTATTTTCCAGGACCTAATGGCCATCAGCCATTGATGCCACCTCTTCCTGTTACCTCTGAAGACAAATCCTTCCATCAGATTTCAAAGGTAAAGATTAATCAGAAGAATCCTTTTCTTAAGTACAGCCTGTTGAGTCTTGTGAGCACTTCACAGCTACATCAAGGTTCTAGTGTATGGAAGGCATCCCTTCTACCCTCTGAGCAAATAGAAATGAATGCAGCAGAGATGACACACTCAAACTCACAGGTGACCTGGAAACTTAACCTCTGAGGTGGAGTGTTCACTCAAGTAGATCAAACCACTGAAACCACATCAACACACTGAAGACACCATGTTTAAGAAGTAGCATTTGATTTGATCTCAACATTATGACAGGTAACATCAGTCAGAGATGTGACAAAAATCAAATACAATCCTGATTTACCCAGCAGGGATTTAGCTGCAGCTGCAGATGCTGATGGCTGATGGGTGTTTTCTAACTTGGCGGTTAAAAAGTTCTGGAATTGCTTCTTGCTGCCTCCTTCACAATCTGGCAAAGGACAATGTGTAATGGAGGGTTTCATACCTGGAAGTAACATGCGTCTTGGGAGATCCGATCACAAGTAGACAGTTCCAAGTATTTCAGTTCACACCTGGCATTAGAATGCGTCTCCACATGTGTCTCGAGTGACCACTTATGATAGAATATCACCTCCCTTCTCTATATGCAAATAAGTATGTACATCGTTTCTGTTAGCAAAGACCAAATCTGACACTGTTTTTAACTGGTGAGAAGCACCAATGCACTTTTCGTGCCTAGTATGCCGGAAATTAAAAGCAAAAAAACCTAGAAGAAATCAAAACAGTACAGACTGGGTCTATTCCTTGACATGTTCCAGGCAAACCAAATCACCCAAGATGTCTGACGCACTTATCGCTATGGGCTTTTTGAAATTTTCAGATGTGAGCAAAGCCAGCTTACACGATCTGTACAACTTGGATTTTTTTTGCGAATGAGTACGTACATCTATTTATTCACAGGTTGTTGTTGAGTAGCAAGTCCTTCAGTGTTGCCCAGGACAAATTCACGTACACACTGCTAAAAGAATGTGGCCATATGCAGACCATCTTTGAATGTCGTATAAATAAGTGGATCTCAATTCATCCTCAGTGCATCTTGGGTGCATTCACACCTTTTCCTAGAGCTATTTATTGTGATTGGATCACCCAAGATGCATTTTATTGCCAGGTGTGAACAGGACCTATGTCTCCTGTGAGATCATGCATTTCAGGTAGCCCACGTGTATGAACATGGTCCCAGATCATACATCAAATGCAAATTGTTAAATTCGACACATATCAACATTAGCATACATCGATAAATGAGGGCCCCGGTGACCTGACCTGTTTGATCAGAGATAGATAGAGTAGTTATAGACTGTACTGAAGTACAAGTAAAAGTAGTAATCCAAATGACTAATTGAGTAAGAGTGACTTAAGGAAAAGAAAAAAGACAAAATGCTGGCACACTACTGTCTTTTCTGTCTTCTTTTATTTGATGTGGATATGACTGACGTTCAACCACAGATGGTCTTCTCAGGTGAAGAATTGATCATACATGATAACCTGCTACATATATACCAGTCTGTATATCTCAAGTGTGATCGCAAACGTCCGATATGAATTCATACTCTATTAAATATTTTAAATGCCTGTCATCTCCTATATTATATTATGATTTGGCAAATTAATCGGCAAATCAGATATGCATGGACCATGTTTATTATGTAAGAAAGTAGATAAAAAAAGTGTCAACATGTTACAGTCTTAAACTTTGATAATGTCCCAAGTCCCAGTTCCCATTCCAGACAGCCACAGATCAGGTGCGACCCCAAGACATCCAGGTCTCTCTAGTAAAATGAAGACAATAAGATCACAAAAGGTGCCAAGGCAGTCTCTAATCTCACTGAAAATGTCTTATATCAGATAATGGATTTAGGCTACATAGGAGTTAACAATGGGAATTGCCTATTAAATACAGGTGTTCACTTCTGACCCTTCAAACCCCAAAAAAGACCATCTGTGATTAGAGCATAATATCAGTCATGTCAGCAGAAAATAAAAGTAGTCTTGTTTTTTTTAGTGCACCTAATTTCTCTCTTTTCTGTGTGTCTTCATTGGGTTACATGAATGACCGTGAAGTTACTTAGTTAATACAGTAGCAAGGATGCACATTGTTAGCTCTAATATTTACTGTAGATTATCATATTCACATTAGGACAGAGGCAGCACGAGGAGTAGCAGTAGTTTTTAAGCATAATATGCTGTCTGTATATACTGTAGTATTAAATTCATTAGCATAAACACAACAGACACATTTACTGCTCTCTCTCTCGGTTAAGTGTAAGCAAAGCTCTCTGATGTACCGACCTCAGACCAGCGTTCACAACCAGAGCTTGCTGCACTAAGTGCTGTGGTCTGTGAATAGTAACTATTAAAGCCTCCAACAGTGGAAAAAGAAAAACAGTGAGGCCAAGGATGTTTTGTCTCATGTGATTCTCCTGTTGTAGCTTCCGTGATTACTCAGCTATGAACAGAGTCATGAGGGGTGGGACTGCAGTAGGATAGCTCAGAGCCAGCAGACTTGAGATCAATAGACAACCAGCCTCTTAACGTAATGTTTATAAATGAATAAAATAATAAATAAATGAAAGTAGCGCCATAAATGTATCCAAATGTAACAGAGTAACAGTAACGATTTTTCTCTAAGTATCAAGTAAAAGTGGAAAGTATGTACCAGTGTTTATGTAATAGTACTCCAAGCAAAATTTTTTCAAAAATATACTTAAGTACATGTTGTGTGTGTGTGTGTGTGTGTGTGTGTGTGTGTGTGTGTGTGTGTGTGTGTGTGTGTGTGTGTGTGTGTGTGTGTGTGTGTGTGTGTGTGTGTGTGTGTGTGTGTGAAAAATGATAAATGAAGCTGATAAATGCAGATATGTCCTGTCATGTTCCAGCTGCTTATCACTGTATCACAGCAGGAGGAAACCAAGGTGTTGCCTCTAGTAAAGCAGGAGAAAGTGGAGAGAGATGATTGCAACCTGGACCTCAAGGTGGAGGTCAACATCATGGCAGAGTGTGGCCTGTCTACTGGTGAGTGTGGCTCTGTGCATGATTCAATCAGGGTTGCATTGGTTGTTCATATGGTTACAATGTTTACTCTGGTTTTAACACAGAGAAAGAAAGATATGAAGATAAACTAGAGCTGATGTAAAGCTTACACCATGTCTGAACATCAGTCAGTTTGTCAGTTTTTCTCAATCAGCACTGTAAATCATTTCAAGCCGGTTCAGGTTAAATACGTAAGTTGCTGCGTTACAAAGGTGAGTTAATTGAACTTAAGTTTAATAATCAGATCAAAGTCATCTAATGAGTTTTAAACATCTAAAACAATCTGAGTTAAGTTCACTGAGTTTAAGAAAACTACACTTCAATACACTTCAGATATTAAAGTGGCAATCCTGAAGATTTTTATTGAAATAAATGTCCTATTAGGTCACTTATCTATCGCCGAATGAGGTAACACAATGTTTTTTGAGCCTATAGCCCACTAATGAAAGTTTTGCAATATTTATATATTTGTAATATTATGAACTGGATGTTCTTGGCGGCATTCCCGGAATAAATGCTGTATTCAGCTACTGCTAATGCAAACCGAACATTTCCTACTGAACTGCAAGATGAAAGGCTGCAGGGGACAGGCTACACACTTCTCAGCAAGGTAACCAACTGCTTTCATTGTGCCCTGCTGTTCGCAGACTCATGCTGTTCGCAGACTCATGCTGCTTATAAATTCAGATTACGTTTGCGCACAGAATGATAGAAAAAGGCCAATTACTACCTGACTTCTTTATTAAAATAACAATAGTTTGTTTTGTTACCCCCAGAATTCTGTGACTTGTGGTATTAAAATGCATTTGCTGTTACTATTAGTAACTACAGGTGCTGCCAAATCAACCATCACTGGAATCTTCGAGATTGCCACTTTAACCACACTAACAAATATAACAGACAGATCTGCTTTCTTTTTACATCCTGTTTCGTACGTGCTACGCCCTCCAACAGGCTTCGCTATTGGTTTATCCCCTCAAGGCTCCGTCTCAGCACCCTGAGACAGACTGCCCAATCAGGAGGCATCCACCCACTATGAAGCACCAGCACACCCACTGTTCGTCACCTTTTTCCCTCAGCCACCTGGAGTACAGATATAGCACTCAGCAAACTTTCGTCAACCCTCCAGTCAGTGACACACCCCCGAAAGCAAGTTCCGTTGAAGTTTCTTGTTACTTGTTAAAGCCTGCTCGCTCCCTCCTGGGGAGGAAGGCAACAGGGGCTACTAGCCATGGTAACAGTATGACAAGGAAGATGACCAGCACGTCTGAGAGGACTCTCCCGCTGCCTCACTGACAGAATACTGCGCATTTCTGCTAACACTAACTGCTAGGCTGCTCAGGCTGTGTCGCTAGCTAATGCTATCTGGCTAACTTTGGCTACATCATGACTCTCTAGCAAATTCTATGTTGTTTAACTCTAGCTAGCTAGCTACACTGCTTCCCTTGCTGGCTCACTTAACCACGGTCTAGGTAATGCACGCTGGCTATTCTTCACTGCAGTGTTAATTTCGTTAACAAAAACTGTCTAAATATGTTCATCAAAGACCTTTTTTTCCATGACTAAGACGAGACGATGACAAGACGGCAACAATGTCATTAAACACAAACTGTGACTATATCAACATGCAATATCGTTGATAAAAAGAGACAAGGCTAAAATATAGTTTAAAAATTTAAAACTTTACCAAAATATTTTCATTGACAAAAAAAGAGGAGACAAAAATTATATAGAGTGGTTTTTCAAACAATGACATAATCTAAATGTCCTTCATTGAATGGCTGCTGTGGATGTTTCACCTTCTGTGCGCTCGAGTCATCTTTCGGGTAATTCTGTACACCAGCAGCGCTCCAGCGCTAACTGGACCTAGCTATTTACTTAAAAGTTATGGCTATAGGAGATTGGATAACATACAGTGAAGTGAAAAGAACATGACAGCAACAAAACAGGTTGACATTTGGACCCACTTCAAATATAATGCAGCCAAGAGAAAAAGTGAGTGTGTGGTATTGTCAAGAGAGAAGCCCTGCGACCACAAAATCACTGGGAAGAAAACCACAAACCTGAAGAGACACCTTAAGGCGCACCACACAGAAACTGAGGTAACCTAACGTACAACACAGTGTTCTTTTTGATTGTGAAGGTTTTCTTTCTTCTGGTTACATTCTGATGGATTTCTGAGTTAGATTGCATTGGATTTGCTTATGTTGTTGCATCTTTCCAGACTTAATTGTTAGTCTTTTTGATGAAATCTTATTTGAAAGCATTTTCCTGAAGTTTGACAAAATTGCTCATTCTTGATCTTGACTAAAACTAGACTAAAATGTCAAGTGTTTTCGTCGACTAAAACTAGACTAAAATGTTTGTTTTTCTTGACAAACCCAAGACTAAAATGTCCAGAGTTTTAGTCGACTAAAAATTGACTAAAAATAAAAAGGGTGAGGTAAACTAAATATAACTAAAACTAATATGGACTTTTTATCTCAGGACTAAGACTAAGACTAAATCTAAAAATAGCTAACAAAATCACTACTTCACTGCTGCCTTTGTTGCGACGTTGCTTCCGAAGCAGAGGCCTCGTGTTGCCGGTACCCCGATGACAAAGAGAAACTGCTCAGTGTGACAACTCTGAAGTTACACAGAGTGGCAACACATCAGGGAGGTTTCAGACGCTCCAGAAGAGGAGATCATCAGGTAATTTGTTTAATCAAAGAGTGAAGCTACAGCAAAAATGACCTCCTCAAAAAATACAAATAGTTTCCAGGAATCAAAGGATTTTTTTTTAAACTAAAATCTATTCGTAACAACACAGGGAAAACTGATGTACAAGTGGATCTGATCTATTCCAGATTCATCCCCGGGTCTCATTTATTTATAGTATTTGACTTCCCTAAATTCATTGTCAAACCTCATCAGTTCTCTGAGTTGAGAGCAAAAAAGTACAGCAATAATGTTTCTTTTCTTTTCTCTTTTTCTTTAACTCCACTCATTCTGTTTCTCTTTGGCTGTCTGCCCCTCCTCAGCCCTGGAGCCGAGTGAAGAGGCCCCCCCCAGTGATGTTCTTGACACCAGTGTTACCAACATCACATCCTCCACCATCCACCCCTCCTCCTCCCCCACTGACACCACAATGGACCTGACCTGCAGGCCTCGAGCGAAACGTAAAGCAAACAAGCCTCTGGGCAACAGTTTGACGCTCAGCAGTGGGAGCGTCCCGGCCCCTGAGTCCGCTGGCAGGGAACTTGGAGGGAGCGTAACAGGTGGTGCTCTGAAGCCAGAGATCCATACAGATGATACTACAGAAGAAGAACTTCATCCCTCTCAGTTGTCGGCCCCTGTAGCATCAGATGAGCCCAGCCCCGACCGCCTAAACAGCCTGGGCCTGGACCTGGCCTGGATGCAGGAGAGGGTCAGCCATCTTGGTGCAGCGTATGCAGTAGCACAGCTGGGTTTGGGGAACACAGAAACTGGACACCCCTCTGCCTCCTTCCCCTCACAGGGAGGAGGAGACAGTTTAGATGGCCCTCCAACCATGCTCTTTACAGGTGGAGCTCATGAAATCGCTGCTTTCGCTGCATCCTTTGACATGGCTGCTGCCGCAGCCGCTGCTGCTGCTGTTGTAGCTGCACCACCTCCACCGCCTCCTCCACCCCCTCCCCCTACAGCTCCTTCTGCCATCACGACCAGCCAAAGGAGGCCTTACAGGAGCGGCACTGCTGCTGCTGCTAAAGATCCTGTGGTGTGTGCTGTGTGTGGCCGTGTCTTCCCCAGCGCAGCTGCCCTGGAGCTGCACCAGCGGGTGCACACAGGGGAGAGACCCTACACCTGCCCCCACTGTGGAAAAGGCTTCGCCCAGCCCAACAACCTGCGAGTACATTTACTCATCCACACCGGGGAGAGGCGTTATCGATGCACACTGTGTGGGAAGAGTTTCATTTCGTCCAGCCACCTGAAGAGGCACCGCACAGTCCACACGCAGGAGAAGCCCTACAGCTGCTCGCGCTGTGGACAGTCCTTCAGCCAGATGTGTAGCGTTCGCAGACACCGTCAGCAGTCCCAGTGTGGCCTGTAGACTGACCACTGGAGGAGCTGATCTGGAAGTGATCCCCATACAATTTGGACTCGGAAGGGTGAATCATTGAAAACCCTTTATATGGCTTCCCTGTGATGTCATTACATGTAGAGTTGATATTTGTCCTAGATGTAAATTCTGTTTTAAAGTGGATTTCCCCATTAGGCCCTTTCAACCATTTCTTACCCTTTGTTTCATACTGAGAGGATTGCAGAGTGGATTGTAAAAGAGTGCCTCAGACAGTGTTGATAAAACTTCATCAATCCATTTGTAATGAATGGTATTGTTTGTGACAGACTATCTGGTTTACATAGCTAAAAAAGGCGCTGATCCTGGAGCAGAGGGTCATGTTTTATCTTGGATCATTTTGACGGTGATGGTATTGTGTAGTGTCCACTCTCCAGCTGATCAAACAGGATGGACACAACCTTGTTCTGAGTACCCAACAGCTCTGTAGTATTTAAGTAATGAATTGACTCTTAAAATTGACTTACAATAAATTTAAAATCATTAGACCTTAAGCACCCATTATTGACCAAAATCTAATTTTGCCTTATCCTACTCTGGTTTCACATTTCCAGACACTTCCAGCCTCTGTTGTTTTTTTGTTTTGTTTTTTTGTTAGAGCTGCTGGCACCATAGGATTTCATACTCACACTGCAAAGTGTCCATGTTAAAGGAAACGTCCGCAGTGGCGATCAAAGTTTTTTTTTTTCTTTTTTTGCATGGGGAACCTGTTAGCTAAGTTAGCCTGGCTCAGTTAAAATTGAAACATAACACATTCCGACAACTCCAAAGCTGCTTATATTTTATGTTTCAACATATGTAGCAATAATGAAATTGTGATTTTAGGAGCTGGTAGCTGTTAGTGAGCAATGACATGACAGCACACAGTGTTGCTAAACTTCTGTCTTTTGTTATTTATGTGTTTATTTTATTTGTAAGAAACCATTTACAATATGAAACATAAATATTACATTTGATGTGTTGTGCAAGAGTTAGGTTAATGCTCATTTACATCTGCATATGCACAGTGACAGAACAGTACTAAACTAACATAACGAACAAAATAACATAAACAGAATACATAATACAAAATTGCACACACACATGCACACATTTCAGCAACAAGGGTATGTTAGAGAAAATTAAAAGCACAAATATTTCTTTGGTAAACAAAACATATAAAATTAAGAGTCAGAGTGGAGTGACTTTTAGTAGATTTTCCAGTTGGGCTTTTAAGCATCTAATAGAGCTAAAACTCCTCATGTGATCTGTTCGGATGTTCCACTCAGTTGTGTCTGTCACAGAGAATACTGACAAATGAAGTGCGATGAACATTTAGAGCATAATCTGATATTCTTGAGTATTTTAGAGTTCACTGAATGAAAGTAAACAATGTCACGTGATGGAGAAGGGGCAATCCCATTTAAATTTTTATACACAAGACATACATTTGCATATGACGTGAAATTCTCAAAGCTCAGAAGATGATGTTTTTCTGATGATGCTGCAGCTTTTCTTTATCATATACAGTAATAAAATTCTTTGACATTTAATAGACCAAACAATTAATGATTAATTGGTTAACCAAAAGATAAATAAACAAGAAATCAGCAGAATAATCAGTAATGTAAATAATGATTAGTTGCAGCCCTAAATTATACTGAATTGGGTTTTTATCCAGAATTTTTAAGCTTTGTTTGTACAAGGACTCAAGTGGTTTAATGATTAATGTTTGTTCAGCCTGACCCCAGAATGTAACAAAACAGAACATGCGAGAAGGGATCATGGCATGTAGAAATGTCTTGGCTGCATCCATAGAAAGACATTTTCAAATTAGTTTAAATTTGCTAAGTTGTACTTAATGGTTTTTACCATTTTTTTTTACATGTTTTTTTAAAATGAAGATTTGGATCCATCATTACACCAATATTTTGAGGTTCATATTAATCTTTTCACCCTTGATGAGAATGTTAACTATAGGGGGCTGTAAGACTCTACTGTTTTTAAATACATGTATACAACTGTGTCTTCTGCATACATTTTCACTTCTGACACTGTAGTGAAAGATCATTAGCATATAGGCTAAACAAGAGGGGACTCTGTAAGTGCTATGTGAAGGCAACTGGACTTGCTTGAAGTTTTTGAAGACGTTTCGCCTCCAAAAGGCTTCTTCAGTTAAGAGGGGACCTAACTGATCCTTGAGGTACACCCATTGAGAACTTCATGCTGCTGGACAGTGCATCATTAACTTTAACTTAAAAAATTATGAGATAAATATGATGACATTCACACTGTTGCTTTAGTTGAAAACTTAGAGGGTTTGGAAATGAGAACGTCATGACTGACTATGTCAAATGCTTTACAGAAATCTAAAAATACAGCACCAACTCACCCTCTTTTATCAAGCCCAGGTTGTATTTGCTCTGTTAGCTGTAAGTTAGCTGCTTCAGTGGGACAGGGTTGCTAGTCCCCTATTTTCAATGAATCCCAGCTTGAGATGTATTTGAAGCCAGCTTGCTAGCTAACAACTTTGGCACTGTTGGGAGTTGTTTTTTAATGGAGCCAGCTAACAAGCCGACTTCTTCTGAAAACCCATGGGCAAAATTTGGAGGGAGTGCTGACAAACAGTTTGTTTCTCATGATGTATTTATAACATGTAGTCCACTCTGTTACTCATATTGCCAAAGTATCATGAATGAGTGGCCTTCTCAGAGCAGCCTGCTCTTGAATGGTAAATGTTGGCACTTTGTTGAATAAATCTTGTAATGCAGGCCTGCACCTTCTCATGTATGATTATGTTCATGATTATGAGTGTCACACTAACTATCAGTATACAGTATGTATTCACATAGAGGGGAAGATGTAATGTGCTATTGTCCAGAAGATTGACCTTTAAGTTTGTTTCTCCAATTCGGCAGTGATACAAGAATTTTTAATTTTTTAGATACAAAGCCCATTTGAAGTAGACCTGCAATGTTTCTCAAGTGTTCAAAGGTTGAAGCCTGAGGTGTAACCATCTTTTAATGTCAATCATTTTTTGCTCTCGATGAAATATCAAAGAACAAAGGACTGTAAAAAGATGTAAAGTAAAATCATATATATCAGAGAGTCGTGTTTGTATGTGTTGGTGTTTGAATGTCATTGGCACTAGCTGTAGCCTCCACAGCTATAACAAATATTTTGTCTTTTAGTATTCTTTTATGACCTGTTCCAGTGTTTAAAAATGTATGGGTATCATTAAACATGTAAAAGATTTGCATTGAACCTGACTGTGCTGTGGGCATCATTTCTTTGCTGTGATCTCATACATATAAAAAGTTCTCTAAAATCTAGACTCCTGTGTTGGAATCTGTTTTGTTTTCAGCTCTTCAAAAAAAAAAAAAAAATGGCAGGAGGGGACGTTATTTTTCTTCAATGGACAAAGTAACAGAGGTACATTATGTGTTAATCTGATTTGCCTAAGCAGTAATGAAAATTGAAAAAACTAAATTTATACCACAAATAAAAGTGCAAAATGTATAGCTGTTATATAATTAATAACAGCAGATTTCCTCAGCCTATTTTGCTACACTGACAAAAGATACATAAATAAATATTCCACAAATGTACAAAACTGATTCGTGAATGAAGAGTGTGACTGCTGTTATTTCAGACTTCATCACACTGAGTGTCTGTAACAGCTGAGCAGACAGTATCTCAGTCATCCAGCCCAGGAGCTGCTTTCACACCCTACGCACACATAAACACACATACACACACACACGCAAGCACATTCAATATGACAAGAAAAATGCTTTCTCTGCTACCACATACAAATGCACAAAAATATCTGAAGCTAATATAAGGTTCAGCAGTCTGAGTTAAACACATCAAAGTGGATATCTTCCAAAGTTACTAAAATTACCTCTTTCTTTTTGTATCCTTCACTTAAGCTCAACAGGAAAAGACTGTCGACAGAAGAAAAAAGAGGGATTTTGTATTAAACAGACTGACATATCAAAGTGGATAGCTTGAAAAGTAACAAACTCGGACTACTAAACCTCATATTAACTTAAGATGAACTGTTAATATAGGCCCCTGACCATTGTTTTGTTATCAGCATTATTTATGTATGATCAGCTGCAGCTCCTGTAGAGCAGGTGTAGACCATACTTTATAGTTAGCACAGTAGACGTATAACATAAAGATGTGTAACAATAATGAGACTAAAATTAAAACTAGTAATTATAATAATAGGGTGAATAATAATAGATGATAATCATAATATTTGAAGCAGTGCATGTTGAGCAGGATCATGGGGGCAGTAGGTGGTTTGCAGTCACAGATCCAGACTCTAGCACCAGGGGCAGAAATACCTGCAGAAAGCAACAGGAAGAGAGACGAGAGAGATGAGAGAGACGAGAAAGCACAAAACTACGGGAGAGAAGAAGTCAAGTTAGTAATGAGCATTGATGCCATATGAATCTGTGCAGATGGAGAGGAAGAGGAGGAGAGAAGAGCTTGATGCATCATGGGAAGTCACCCAGCAGTCAGGCCTATAGCAGCATAACTAGGGGATGGTTCAAGACAAGCCTGAGCCAGCCCTAACTGTAAGCTTTATCAAAAAGGAAGGTTTTAAACCTAATCTCAAATGTGGAGAGGGTGTCTGCCTTCCGGACCCAAACTGGAGATGGTTCCACTGTAGAGGAGCCTAATAACTGAACGCTCTGCCTCCCATTCTACTTTTGGAGACTCTAGGAACCACAAGCAAGCCTGCATTCTGGGAGCGCAGTGTTCTACTTGGGTAATAGGATACTATGAGCTCTTTCAGATATGGTGCCTGACTATTAAGGGCTTTATAGGTGAGGAAGGGGATTTTAATTTCTATTCTGGATTGTACAGGGAGCCAATGCAGAGAAGCTAACACAGGAGAAATGTGATCTCTTTTCCTAGTTCCTGTCAGTACTCGCGCTGCAGCATTCTGGATCAGCTGGAGTGTATTTAAAGATTTGTTGGGACAGCCTGATAATAAGGAATTACAATAATCCAGCCTAGAGATAAAAAAGTATGTACTAGTTTTTCTGTGTCTTTTTGAGAATGGATGTGCCTGATTTTTGCAATGTTATGTAGGTGAAAAAAGGCAGTGCTTGAAGTTTGTTTTATGTGAGAATTAAAAGACATATCCTGATCAAAGAGAACTCAGAGATTCCTGACGGTAGTGCTGGAGGCCAGGGCAAAGCCATCCAGAGTAACTTTATGATTAGATAAGGTGCTTCTGAGGTGTTGGGGGCCAAGGAGAGTAACTTCAGTTTTGCCTGAGTTTAACAGCAGAAAGTTGCTGGTCATCCAGGTTTTTATGTCCTCAAGGTAAGCTTGAAGTTTAGCTAACTGATTGGTTTCACCCATTGACAAATACAATTGGGTATCATCAGCATAGCAATGGAAGTTTATGATGTGTTTCCTAATAATATTGCCTAAAGGAAGCATATATAAGGTGAATAGAATTGGTCCAAGCACAGAACCTTGTGGAACTCTGTGACTAACTCTTGAGTATATGGAGAATTTATCGTTAACATGCACTAACTGAAATCGATCTGATAAATAGGACCTAAACCATCTTAGAGCAGTTCCTTTCATTTTGCCAATTAAATGTTCCAGTCTCTGTAATAGGATATGATGGTCAATGGTATCAAATGCAGCACTAAGGTCTAACAAGACAATTACAGAGACAAGTCCTTCATCCGATGCAGTTAGAAGATCATTTTTAACTTTCACCAGTGCTGTCTCAAGGATCTTAGAGAGAAAGGGAAGGGTCTATAGTTGGCTAAGACATACGGATCAAGAGTAGGATTTTTAAGGATAGGTTTAATTACAACTGTTTTAAAGGACTGTGGTACATAGCCTGTTAATAAAGAGATATTGATTATATCTAATTAAGAGGTGCTAACTAAGGGTAAAACTTCCTTAAGCAGCCTAGTTGGGATGGGATCTAAGAGACAAGTTGATGGTTTAGATGAAGGCATTATTGAAGTTAGATGGTGAAGGTCGATGGGAGAGAAAATGTCTAGGTATACATCAGGTTGCACAGCTGTTTCTAAGGTGCCTGTGTTTGAAGATAAGTCAGTGCCGGTTAAGGGCAGGAGGAGATGAATTTTGTCTCTAATAGTTAGAATCTTATCATTAAAGAAGCTCATGAAATCATCGCTACTGAGAGCTATAGGAATACATGGATCAATAGAGCTATGACTCTCTGTCAGCTTGGCTACAGTGCTGAAAAGAAATCTAGGGTTGTTGTTTTTTTCCTCTATTAGAGATGAGTAATAGGCTGCTTTGGCATTACAGAGGGTGTTCCTATATGTTTTAAGACTATCATGCCAGGCTAAGCGGCATTCTTCCATTTGGGTAGAACGCCATTTCCATTCAAGTTGTTGCGTAGTTTGCTTTAATATATGGGTTTGGGAGTTAAACCATGGAGCTAATCTCCTTTGTTTTATTATATTCATTTTTAGAGGGTCAATAGAGTCGAGTGTCATTCCCATGGAGCTCGCATCACTATCAACAAGATGGTCAATTTGGGAGGGACTAAAGTTAGCCTAGGAGTCCTCTGTTATATTGTAATATGTCAGTGAATTAAGTGCTGATGGAATCAGTTCCTTAAATTTTGCTACAGCACTATCAGATTGACATTTAGAAAAGACATTTTTGCCTAATAGTGTGTAGTCCAGTAACAGTAATTCAAAAGTTATTAAATAATGGTCCGATAAATGAGGATTCTGATATGATCCGATTATAAATGGTTTGCATGTACAGTGTTTCTTAAATAATAACTTGAAATATGATCAGTTCACTATAGTTTTCATCAGCTTTACTGTTTTTTAATAACATAACTGATGGAAATAAACCTTCAGCAGCATCAGAAAACTTTATTAACTTGGTTATTATTTAACATGACTTCTTGTATTAAGTCCAGTAAGTCAATTTGACCTAATCAGATATGAACTACTTTTCTCCTCCTCTCTGATTTAGACTGTAGAAAGAGTCTGACATTACTTTTAACTTGTTTATGTGTATAACATATTCATAATGTTTTTTTTGTCATCAGACAAAAAAGAAAAAAAATATCCACTCTTTACTAAAGACCCTTACTGTTCCTGTCCATGTTTAAAGTGCATCCTTAGTCTTAATTTAATATTTGGAAATTATTTCTTGTGTTTTGCAGATTCTTATTCTATTGTTGTTAAGTGATCATATTCTCTACATTTCACCTTGTGGAATACCTTCTTCTGCTGTCACTGCAGGCAAATTAACCGCAGGTATCATCATTTCATCTTATATTGAGTACATTTGTGGTTCTGATGATGATGGTTGTCATTAACAACTCTGCCTCCATCACATGAAGCACTTGAAGCCGGAATGGAAATCTCAGAGTGAACAGAGCCAGCTGATAATCAGCTTCAAGTCCAGAATTTTACAGTCTCATTGTGGTTTTTAAATTCAGTGATGAATACTGTGATACATGGCCTACATAATTTGGACATATGTATATGAAATTTACCTGACAAGATTAATAGGTTAACTATCTGTTGTAATTTTTGTTTTTTATTTCCATGTAACTGAATGATATCTTTGATGTTCAAATTGATTGTATAGTTTGTTTGGTTTTCAAAATGATTCTTGAAAGCTCTCCAGAAAGCCTTAGTTACTGGGCATTCATAAAATAAATATTTTATGTTGTCTTCTTCCTTTGCACAGAAGTCACATTTGTTAATGATTTCAGCTAACTTTAATATGTAAGAGTTTGTGGGATATAAACTGTAAATTATCTTATATTATAATTCTTTTACTTTGTTAGGAATGGCAACTTTTTAAGGAGGAAGCCATGTTTTTTGCCTATGAATATCGGCGAAATTAGAATTCCAGAAAAATTTCCCATATGGAATTATTTTACATCTAGTATAAAGGCAATCCCTTATATATTTATTAGTGCTTTATGAATTTTAACATCTACTACATTTACAGAGAAAGTTGGTCTTGTCAATAGTTCTTGTAACTTGCAATTTGTAATAACCATTCATTAATTGCAAAATTTCACTAGGAATGACACTAACAATCTTTTGAGATTCTTTATTTGTAACAGAAGTTTCTAGGAGAAAGATATTCTTCATAGTTGAGAATTTGTGAGTTTTCCTTTTGTAAATCTGCTAGGAAGACTATTATCCTGTTAATCCAGTGTTGTAAATACAAAGATTTTAGGTTTGAAATTATTTTCTTGTCTCTCTTTTATATTTTTGGTGATTCTACGATATTTTGTACTTTATTTAACTAGAATGTTGCAAATCAGGGTTTCATTAGATCCACTGGAACTTAGAATTTCACATTTCTTGGTATTTAGATTTCAACCAGGAAAAATGTTTTTACCATGTGAATAGCATCCTCAATTTGATATTTGTTTTTTAGAAATAAAACTGAGATAGCTGGGTTATCCTAATACCTTTCTCTCAAAAATCTTTAAGCCTTGAATTTAGCGGCAATGTCAAATGTATATTGACAGTAATTCTACAACTATGAGGAAAAGAAAAGGAAAAGAAATGTGAATTGAAAAACTATTAGTAGTATTTGGAAATAGCATGACTTATTTCTTCATAGAGCATTCTAATATTATAAACGAAGGTATTTCCAAAGCCAAAGGTTTGAAGTGACTTGAATAAAAATTCATGTTCTACTGTGTTGAATGCTTTGTAGAAATCCAGGCAAAGGAGCAGTGCATCAGGCTCTGTATAATCCAAGTAGTCCAGCAAATCAAGGATAAATTGGTCATAAATCCAGTTTGAGTCTCTTTAATAATTTTGCTTAAACCTTGTCTTATTCATCTGGCAATGATTAATGATAGAATTTTGTAGTCTATATTTAATAATGTTATAGGTCTCCCATTATTTTTTAGAAGATGATAGGTCTTTGGCTTGGGAAACAGGGTTATTAAACATAGAGACATCTCTTTTCTTTTAATACATTCCCTGTTCATATTAAAAAGAGGTGTCTCAATAACATCCCAGAAGCATATGAAAAACTCAATAGGTAGACCATCCATCCCTGGAGGCTTATGTTTTTCAATATATGAATAGCCACAAAAAGTTCAGATTTGGAGATAGGTTTATCACAGTTCATTTTAAAATTGTCAGAAATTTGTGGGGTAAAGTCTTTTGCATCATTTTTAAATTTTTTGCACCATATTATGTTAGAACTAGATTTATATAGACGACAGTAGAACTGAGATACATATAGATAGAAGAGTTAGAATTGATAATGTTATCAGTTTTAAGGATGTGATATTATTTCTTTCATCATTTTTTTCTGCAGTGCAAAAAAATAGCTTGTGTTGTTCTCACCTTATTCTAACCACTTTTCTCTTGAGCGAATAAAGCCACTTTTGGTCATATCTATTTCTATTTTAAGCCAATTTAACCTCTTCTTCTTCTGTATGGGTTTCGTTTTAAAGAAGGATATCTTCTATGTCTTCTACAGTTGTATTTTCTTTTTCAATGTCTCTTTTCTTTACATAGTTTTATGACTAATTTTCTTACTTTCAATTAAAAAAATTCCCATTTTTGTAATTACTCAGATTATTATCCTTAAAGATTTTCTTTGTTGTTGCTTTTGATAGTACACAAAAAAATTAATCTTTAAGTACTTTACAATTCAGTTTCCAATAACCCCATGTCTTTTCCCACTGATTAGAAGGATTAGCAAAGGTGGTAACCATTAATGTGGTAACCATTAATTATTTTGTGATCTTAGAAGGGGCCAGAACTATGTAAACCTCCATAGACAAATTGCAGTATACAGGGAGATAATAGCCATAGGTCAATTAAAGATTTTAACGAACAGCTATTATTACTCCATGAAAATTCTTTTATGTGCATAAAATGCCAGACATCAATTACACTTAATTGCTCTTATAAGTGGGATATTACTAAATTTTGAATAAGGGGATATTCTTGCTAGTAAACTGTCATTAACATCATCAGCAGCATCATTTAAATACTCTGAAAAATAGAGTACCCCATAACACATTAATTTTTTGAGGCCTTAATGAATCTAACAACATTTTAACTTAGTTATCCACTTGTTTACTATTTACATGGCAAATATTTGTTTGTGTCATTACTACTAAAGGCAGTAACAGTTCTTATGCGGTGGATCTTACTCCATCGATGAATACTGCTTGACCTTGCCAACTGGTCTTTTTTCAGTTTTTTTCCTGTAGTTTGTCCACACAAGTCTTCAGTTTCTTTCATTTGAAATCCAGGCCCCTTTCTTCTTTAAGCAGATTGATATCCATCAAGTTTTTGTTTATTTGCTGTTTAAAGGTAGAGAAGCACTCCTTTAGCTTGTATATGGCCTTGAGAATATCAGCACTGGAAATGGATTCATTGTTTTTTTTATTGGCACAACCTTTTTCTGGTTTGGGCTTTTGCATGGAGTCTCAGGAACAAGTGAATACAAACCATAAAAGGTTTCCTCTGGTGTAATGTCCATCATTTGTCCTCCTTTTTTTTTTACACCTTTTTTTTTGTCATTTTAGCTGTCTCACTGTCCAATGATTAGCAGTATTAGCTTAACTTGCTAAAATCCTTGGCCAGTTAAATCAGAATTTCCGTCAGAATTCATTTGCAGTAGCTTTTGTTACTTGGCATCAATCATGAAACACTGATACTTCTGATCAATTCCAGTTTAACAAGCTGTTAAAACAGCTTGTCAGATGTCAATTAAATCATCAGTTTATATGACATCCTTATTTATCTGTGTTGTTTTTCTTTATGTCAAGTAACATGCAGAAAAAAGGTTTGAAGCTTTCTCAAGAACTGCTCATCAAAACACTTCAGTTCATACCGCACTTCCTTGGGTCCTCAGCAATAAACCCGAATAGTCTGGATTGGATCGGATCGGATCACCGGTTGTTGAGAAAATCCAATTACAGACAGAAAGAAAGACAGATTCTTCCATTTACAGTTAAATAACTTTCAGGTTGCATATACACGTACTCTATAACAATTTTAGGGTATGAATTTATACTCAATAATATTTTTCTTAAATTGTTTGTGGTTTAGGTGAAACCTTCATGTCATTTAATCTCATTTCAAGCGAGAGGTTGTGCCACAGGACTGCTGTCAACCCCGGGTCGATGAAATGTTTGCAGGGTTGTTTAGCCGGATATGACGCCAGAGGTTTGCGGTCGGAGCTTGTGGAAATAGAAGCGACTTTAGCTTAGCCGTCTTTAGCTGCTCAGCATTTAAACACGTTGAATTTCGACTGTTGTTGTAATGGTTTGACCAAATATACAACATTCCCCAACCCCCTAAGAGGAGTTAAACGGTATTTTCACCAACGGAGAAGCCAGCGAGCTCGCCTGTAGGAACGATGTCCAGCCGCCTGGCCTTCCAGACCCAGCTGGCGTCCATCATGGAGGTCCTGGCTAACGCTGCAGTGGCGGAGATCTGTAAGCTGGTGGACGATGACTACGCCGTGGTGAGTTTACAGATGTCCCAGTGCCAGAGAGAGAACAAAGCCCTAAAGAGGAAGCTGCATCTGCTGGAGCTGAAGATGGCCCGGGGAAACGCCGAGAGGAGGCTCAGGGAGAGCGCCATGAACAGCAACCGACCAAGGGTGCAGATAAACACCGGCGACAGGTTCCGGGCGTCCTCACCATCCACTGGTAAGATTGGAACTACAATAATTTCTAAACTTATATATATGTATTTTCAATCAGACAAACTTTCCAGGCTGCTTTATTTTGTAATTTGTTACAGATATGTTAGTTATATCCATAAGTATTTGGAAAGTGACAGTTTTCGTAACTTTACTTCTGTATATCACAACAATGGATTTTGAAACGAGGGTATTAAGATGTTATTGAGGTGTTGACCTTCAGCTTCAATTCAAAGGGTTTTGTCAAAAATACTGCATTAAACGTTT